>NW_015635041.1:57022-89417 GCF_001515625.1 Sinocyclocheilus rhinocerous | reverse complement strand
GTTGTTTTTTTTTACACAAAGCCCACAAACAATAAGACAACCACTATATAAGGCAATAGTCTTTCCCTTTGTTGTGTTTTTGTAGTGCTGTCATGCAAGATATGTCTACAAATGTTTTAACCAAACTTTATCACTTCAGTATATTGTAGGCATGTCCTGCTGTGTCATATTTTCTAATGTTAAGATTGCAAACCTGTCTTTATATTTTTCATAAGAGTATCCATTTTCTCTTGTTTTAGGACTATGCTGGAGAAAATGAGCCTGTTGGGGAAAGACTTAAAAAATACAAAGTAAGCAAGTTAATAGACAGATTTTTGCTGAAATGCATTGTGCTGTTGTTGTTAACAAGCATGTTTATTTGCTCTGCCTTAGGATTGCAAGTGTCCTGGGACAGGTGAGGGAGTGAGTGGTGAGCTGGTGGAGTTACTCGGGGAGGACATCAGGGAGGACTCAGGGAGAACTCCAGAGAGAGACAGAGGAGAGAAGAGCAGTGCTGACCTCGTATGTCATCCGCCCGGAACTGCTTCCAGTGTACAACAGTGAGCGCAAGCTAGATTAAAGTGATTATTACATTTTGATTAGGGATATTTTTCTTACAAAAATGCATCGATTCGCTACAGAAGACCCCTTTGTTCACTCCCCGGAGCCGTGTGAGACACTTTTTTTTTTATGGATGGGCGCATTTTAATTAAGTGCTTTTGGACTGATGCATGCAACACCCGCTGAGTGGCATTAAACAGCTTGAAAGATCAAAGACAATTTTTTATATAACTCCAACTGGATTCGTCTGAAAGAAGAAACTCATATTACACCTAGGATGACTTGAGGGTGAGTAATTTATGGGCTAATTTTCATTTTTGGGTGAACTAACCCTTTAAGGTATCGAGAGTAAAAGTAAAGGTATACAGTATTGTTCTGAATAAAGAATTTGTTAGGATGGTTTTGCATTAATATTACTGCTGCACTACTGTGTATGTTGCATTTTACTTCTGAATATGTTCAAGGTTATTAAATTTAAAGTTGCCTACTAAATATACTGTTGGGTAGTTTAATCTATAACAATGCATCATGTTGTAAAATACCATATTTTTGTAGTGCTGCTGTCCTGTGAGGAAAAAAAAGAGAAAACTTAGTACTTCATATTTGTACGAGAATACTTAATGAATGTACTCCCTCACAGTCCACCATTGATTATTTTGATAATGAAAGTATCAACATTTTGTCAAAATATTAATACATTTTTGCTAACTATATCAAAGGTTGCATCTGAAGGACTCGACCGGTCAAACAGAGCACTGTTTAGCTGTGACAGCAAACTATATAAAATCGCACCTTTGTAAGATATCAGTCAGCATTTGAACTACTGTGTGTGTGTGTGTGTGTGTGTTTGTTTTGTAGTTTTTCATATGTATCATTACATTATTCAAGTAAGCTCCAAGCCAATTCCTGCATTTAATGTTGTAATCCAACAAAGGACGCAGCAAACCAGTGTAACTTACCTGGCCTCGGTCTTGGCTAAGCCTGAGGTACATCACCGTCTCCTCCATTATGATGTAAAATATAAAAACAAAAATTAGCAATTCTGGCTCCACCTATCCTGGCAGGATTGTCCTCTCGTCAGCTCTCCTCTCGCACCGTTGCTATGCGACAGAGCGCTAATTGGGCGTGGCCTTCGAAGTCCGTGCCCTTCGAAGTGTGTGCACTTAACTCTGGGACACAGCTTTTGACTGTCACAGCCAGCAGCTGGTATGCCCTTGACAGCCACCAGAGGGCACTCTTCTTGACTTTTGTTTGTTTTTTTCTGGACTTCCGTTCCCATCACCCCTTTCTCTGTGATTGTTTCATTACCTTCAGCTGTTTGTCTTTAGCTTGTTAGCTCATCCTGACATATACCCTGTTCTCTATGTCTTTTGTTGTTGGGTTGTTGTTTTCTGTTCTCTGTTTTTGTGGGTTCCTTTTGTTGATTACCATTTGCATGTTTTTTCTGCTTTTGCCCCGATGTGGATTACTGTTTTTGGACTTTTCAGTAAAAGCTGCAACTGAATCTTTTCTTGTTTGAGAGCATTTTGTGACAGAATAATCCAGCCATTTCAAGATCCAGCAGTTAGAATCTGTTTGCTTTTGGACCATAAGCATACGGATTCTTCCTGAAGTTTCTAAAAAAGAACGAAAGGCACAACTCCGGATATTGGTGGCACTGCATCAAGAGGGAATGGTAGTAGGAGGCTTCGCTCAGACTTTTTGGACCTTTGCGGTAAGGCTGGAACTGTGCAACTCTGAACTGAACAAGATCTTTAATAATTGCTTGGATAACCCCTTGCCTTTGTGGGAGATGGAGGAGCTTAAGACTCTCAACTTTTGGGATTTCACTATCTCTGTTACCACAGTTTAGTAGTATCATGTCGGTCTGGGCTCATTGCCGTGCCCCTGGAAATGCCCGTTTCCGCTCCAATTGATAGTGAGGCTTCACTATCTCAGTCTCGCAAGCGAAGGTCAAGGAGGAGGAAGGCAGCTATGTCCACTCCTGTTGTTGCTGAGCCTCTTCACATTATGGCCACCACATCAGAACCTCCAGCTGTCGTGGATGTCATGCCGCAGTCTTCAGCCATCATGGATGTCACGCAACAGTCTTCAGCAGTCACGGATGCCACTCCTGTGTTCCCGGTCATCGTGAACGTTGCATTTGAAGACACTCAGGTGTTTAAAACACATTTGGGACTGATCTCTAATTTGGCAGTTCCACCGCTGATTTTGGCCAGAGCAGCTGGTATTTCTCCGGTGGTCCCAAATCTGGTGGTCCTGGAGGACCTGACTCCGGTGGTCCCAAATCCGTGGTCCTGGAGGACCCAACTCTGGTGGTCTCAGAGGTCGCTACAGAGCTGCCTGATTTCACTTCTGCTGCAATAATCGGTAAGGCCATCTTTGCCTTTAATCTCTGGGCTGTTCTGCGTGCATGGGTCGCTTCAGAGTCCACTTAAGAATCTGCTCCAGTCCAGGAGCATTCAGAGTCCACTCCAGAGCCTGCTCCAGTCTGGGAGCCCTCAGAGTCCACTCCAGAGTCCGCTCCAGCCCGGGAGCCCACTCCAGTCCGGAAGCCATCGGAGTCCACTCCAGAGCCCACTCCAGTCCAGAAGTCCAGTCCAGGTGGTTATGTCACAACCAGCAGCTGGTATGCCCCTGACAGCCACCAGAGGGCACACTTCTTTACTTTTTTTTTTTTTCTGGACTTCAGTTCCCATCACCCCTTTCTCTATGATTGTTCCATTACCTTCAGCGGTGTGTCTTTACCTTGTTAGCTCATCGTGATATATATATACCCTGTTCTCTGTGTCTTTTGTTGCTGGATTGTTTTCTGTTCTCTGTTTTTGCGGGTTCCTTTTGTGGATTACTTTTTGCATGTTTTTCTTCTTTTGTCCCGATGTGAATTACTGTTTTTTTGACTCTTCAATAAAAGCTGCAATTGGATCTTCTTGTTTGAGAGCATTTCGTGACAGTGACATGATACGTAAAATATTTACAGTTAATAGCACTGGTAACTTTACTTTATGAACAATACTGCATATTAAAGTTCTAGCTGTTTAATTGTACTTAAAGCACAAATTATGCATGACGATATTTTAGATCCTTTAATTCGATCCAATAACTAAACTTAACAACTACCTTACTAACTATTAATAAGCAGCAAATTAGGAGTTTGAGGCAAAAGTCATAGTTAATAGTTTGTTAATGTCGAGAATTGGAGCTTAAAATAAAATGTTGACCTAATTAACTAATGTGAAGAAATGAAACCTTATTGTACAGTCTTACCATAACATTTCCATTTACCTTGGAACAAATGTAAATGTTTTTACTAATGATCACCACAGGAAACAGAAATACTGCAAAATAATAATAATAACGCGACTACACGAGACGAAATAACGTTATAACATTGTTTCGTCTCGTTTTGGTCAACGAAAATGAAGAGACATTTTAGCATAGTTTTTATTTTGTAAACCACATTTAGTCTCGTCTTTATTCGTCAACAATATTGCATTATACATTTAATTATAGTCATCGTCACATGACCAGCATTTACATTGCGTCTCGTCTCGTTTTCGTCACGTGATAAAGGTTCGTTGACGATGATATTTAATCATAATTTTCGTTGACGAAAGCAACACTACTTGGCAATGAGGGCGACATAACATCTCAATATTTAAAGAGTTGGAAAAGGGGGAAAAATACCTTTGTGTTTATATACTTGTGTCTCTATCATTGTTTTGTATCTAAATAGACATGATTTCCATAGACTGACTTAAGGAAACAGAAAAGTCTGTCTGGTGTGACAGATGGCTACAGTTAGTAAGGTAGGATTGGGGTTTGTGTGCTCTTATCTGAAATATGCTCATTCTGACTTAAATTGAAGGCAGCGTCTCTAACTGCATTTTAATTGTTTTAACTGCTGACAAATACAAACTAAACACAATGACACAGAAGTGTTAATACATCGGAGGGTGAGTTGAGATGTCTGATCCAAAAATAGACAGAAAAGCTCTTCCTGCAAGTGTGAAAAATCCACTGCAGCGGTAAAGTCTCATTACTGGTCTCTCATGAGTGCTACAATCAGTAAACAGCATGAGTGCTTCCCTGTAATTTCCCTGGCCAAACAAAATCACAAGCTTTCTGCTGTAGCTGAATGTAGCAGCGTGGGCTCCTCACCACACACAGATGACTTCAGAAAGCTTCTTTAGCTTCTTTAAGCTTTTAGTCACTCTCAGCATTCCCTGCATGCTTCATTTCATTCTACAAGTGCAAACAGCGCCATGGAGCTCATCTTCAGGAGATTTTCCACACGGAGGACAGTTTCGGCATCATGGGTAATAAAGAAAACTGTCATGGAAGACAAAACGAACCTGAAGTCCGTGTTGCTCAGATTTGCTCACATATTTTGCTAGACGGAATAAAGTGTCTCAATCTAAAGGAAAATCATGGAGGACATTTAGTTGTTATTAATGAGAGATGCTGGAGAGCATTTGCATTGTGATGGCAAAATGCCAGGACATAAGATGGAGATGAAGACTGAGCCAAAAATGACTCAGTTTCTGTTGCCTCATTTCTCATGTAACAGATGGAAGAGGACAAAACAATTAGAAATTTTCAGCTGTGTTTAATGACATTTGGCTTTGCAAAATACCCAGACTTTATAACAAATAATTACGCTTTAATTGACATTCCAGATCAGTATGCAAATGTTTATTCAAGGATGCAAAATTGTCACTTTTCAGCAAATGCACTGTTTTAAATCCAAACAGGTGATCTGCTGAGATTTTAAAATTGGTTGGGGTCTTTTTTAAAGTACCAGTACCAACTCAATTCTGCACCCACTCAAAAGCAACTGCTTTCAAACGATCCTGTGTGTATTTGTGTCTGTGTGTGCTCTGCTTTCTAATTACAAAGGTACAGATTTCTATTTACAATGTGTGTTTTTTTTTTTCAGCGTTGAGTGGAATTTCTGTTGAAAGCAATGGCCAATCAGAGGAGTTTACTATAGGTTAGTCAGAATCTGCTCAGTATTCTTACACTTTTTGTTTTCAGCAGTTTACGGAGTTCTACTCGCTCACAGATCCTCTCATTATAACAAACAGAGCCTAGACACTATGTAAATTGATTGAGATTGTTTGTGCAGTGTCTAATCAGATTCATTGGTTACACCACAAATTTTTTTTTTCTAAAAAGTTTTGTTTCACTTTTATGTTTAATGTTTCTTTACGAAGTTTGACATCCTGAATATGAAAATCATGTTACTTTTTGTGCATCATTAACAGTTTTTCCCTTGTCCAACTCTTTAAATATTGAGATGCTACAGGTGTGTCGCCCTCATTGCCAAATGTTCATTAGTAAGAACAATTACATTTGTTAACCAACTTATCCAGTTAATTTATTATTACTCATGCTACATGCATAACACTGAGCTAACAACAACAACAGTTGAACATAAACCGTTAAATAAGTCAGTCATCCAAAACTTCGGAAGTGTAGATGATCTTTGACATTGTTCTGGAATGTTCCAGGAAGTACTAGAATATTACAGAATATTAAAGAAACTTCTATCATATTCCCATCCTTGCAAAAGCAAAATATTGTTTAAAAAAAACGTGCAAAATTAGTACTAAAACTGCAAAAATCTGCACTAAACCTAAGTTTCACAATTAATGATAGAAGTTCTAACATTTACCTGACCTTAGTATTAACAAAAATATTGATGCTACGTGAAAATAAATAGTAGGCTACAATAATAATTAGCACAACAGAATTACAGAAGAACCATAAAAATTCAAATCAAATTTTGTTGTAACAGAACTCTTTTCTCGCTTTCTGTATATAATCCAATCATAATTTGAAGAAAACTCTTGTTTGTAATGCTTCTAAGAGGAGCAACAAACACATTTAATTACTGGAGTGATTACGGGAGTCACTCCAGAGATTGCTACGACAGCAGCAACACAGACAAGAATAAGAAAAAAACAACTTTCTCAAGCATCAAAACAGCATGTCTGTCACCTTTTCCTACCCTGATGAGTTAGCATCTTTGCTTATTAAATCTCTCAATCAAGCAATCCAAATCCAAATTAAAAACCCAGTTGATGAATGAGGAAAGGGTCAGAGAGGGACACTGGACAAGCAATCCAGACCTGCATTTCTGTCACGATGACTCTCAGAGTAAGTTTTAGTATGTTAATGAATATGTTAATGCATTTGGTTTTGGCAGAACAGACCTGCTACACATGCTGCTGGTGCTGCTGATGCAGGACAAGTACAGAGATGCCTTGTCCAAATACCCACACTTGCGGTCTTTGCACTTGACCACTTGACTACTTCTATGACGTATTTCCTGTATTTGGTCCAAGTGTTCAAGTGAGCATGAAGACCACAAATGTGTGTATAACTTTTCATTACCTGATGGGACACACTTATAGTGTTGTAAAAATGCAAGTGTTTACAGAGCTTTATTTTTATTTTCAATACTTTGCATTTTAAAACCAACTTCTAAATGTCTGTTCAGTAGTCCCTATAACAGATGACGCAATTTAATTTTGTGGTGCTTCTAGTGATACTTACTTCCTGTCACGCGCACGCGCTCTCAAGTGGCCAAGACCGCAAGTGTGGGTATTTGGACAAGGCAAGAGTTGCTACTGCCAAGAAATACACAGGCATGTATGTAGCATAGTCCTAGTAGTCTGGTGAGAGTGACCTCTAGTGGTGCGGAGGAGGGGATGTCCAGGCTGAGATCACACCTCTACAAACGCATTACCTCCACTTCTATAATTTAATACTGGCAGTTTTTTTCTTGCACACTACCACTCGGAGTCTCCTGGGATGGTGCTTTTTTAAATTATTATTATTATTATTATTATTATTATTAAACGTAAGCAAGTTGAGTGGTGCTTGTTGTGCTTATGTTGTGAAGTCCGGGGAAATTACTCATGGATGAGCGGCTCTGTGACTGTACTTTATTAAATATTCACAGCACCCATCCATCCATTAAGATTTGGACCAATAATGTGGTGTAGGAGGTGGTGGTTTGGTTGAATGACTTTAAGCATACAGTGCACTAAATCAATTTCAGTGATTGAGTCAGGGTAAAAGATCCCACTCTGAATAAATCGTGAGAAACAGACTGCCCTCCCCTTGAACCGCTCAAGCTCAATCCTCTTCAACATCAAGGGAACTGCTGGCACCCTAGCTGTGTTTGTGTGTCCATCAGGAGCATGGGAGCATGCAGTACATGCAGTTCAGAACTATCTTTTCTTCTACTTCAAGCACCGAGTGTACAGATAATAAGGGTTCACAAAATCTCTTGAAACTAAAACATCAAAGCATTAAAAGTACTTAGTTTCTCTGATGTAACTAGCGGTCTAAATTGCCAAATCAGATCAAGTAAAGAGTATCCTTAAGCTAAGATGAAGCTGCTCATCTTGTCATTGGACTGTGCCACTTAAACAATACTCAGTCCTGTCCACCCATATGTCAAATGAACCCTATCAGCAACAAATAACAATGTCATGGGTGAATCATAGATCAAGGTTTTGCCTCCTCAGGTTATTAAATATTCCACATCACCTGCTGATTTTCTTTTTGCAGAGAACAAAGTTAAATGACTCAGGCCTTCATTATATTGATTGCAGGTGATAATTCATGTGGGAGATCATTGCAAGACACAAATTCTACAAATTCTAGCTGTTATGAATTTATGCCATATGAGTAAAAAGTCTTTACAGCATATAGCACATACAGCAGCACACAGCACCCACTATGATTTTTTTGTTTTTTTTGTTTTTTTTTTCCAAAAAATTATCACTATTCCTATCCTTAGGAACATGGCAAAATTTAAATGTATTAAACATATACTTAATAAAATGCAGCCACTCACTTCACTGCTGTAAAGCAATCCACATATTTCACTGATATCCAGCATTCACTTCTCTGAATTTGTCTTCATACCTACTTTGTCTGCATTAAATAGTCAATATGTGCTTTTGAAAAACCCACATAATTTATCCAGGAGAAAGATTAATTACATCAAATTATCCCTTTGACCTTGAATTAATAGTCGCCATATGGAAAGAAAATGATGTTGGCTCACTGGCAAAAAATTAACTAAAAGCCATTGGGGGTGCAGCAGCAAAAGCCAGCTGAACCTAGTTAACATAAAACAAAATCATATTTGGCTGGATTTGTTTTCTTAAAGCATGTTCTTGGTTTTATTGAGCACAATTCATCTGAATGCTATTTCACTGGAAGAACAATATTTGCCTTTGTAATCTTATATCGAATTGTAATAACTGCATCACATTACAAAAGTAAAATGTAGTCATTTCATGTTTAATTTAACAAGCTACTTGTTACGTTTGTATTATAACATTAAAGGCATAGTTGCATACTTTTGCAAATTTTCATTTTGTCATCATTTACCCTCATGTCATTCCAAAACTTGTTTGCATTTCTTTCCTGGAAACGACAACCTCATACATTTTCCGCCGATCTGTGTATTCCTCGTAAAATCACTTAAATTATGCATGGAGTGTGAACTTTTAGGGTTTCTATTGAAAAGCTGAAATTTGTTTAAAAGTGTGACTGATCAAATCACCTAGATTGGTTTGACTGTCCCGATCTCAAATGTCAAGCTACGCCTGTGGTTTCATGTGGTTGGCCTTGTTTGATTGTGTCTATATTATCTCCAAACCTGACCAACCAAAACACCATTAAAACCATCAAAGTAGTCCAACCCATCCAGCCAGGCTAGGCTGGGAGATCAGCTAACCACCATAGCCTGGTTTAAGTTTTGGTTTGTTTTAGCAGGGTTGCATCAATCAAAAGTCTCATTTTTCATTTATTAAATTGTTTTAATAAACTATATCAACATCTTTATTTTTATACTGGTGCATTTAACTAGACTTTGACAGTATTGTAGTTCTTGCATTAAATGTTTTGAATCTATGACTACAATGGTTAAATCGACAAATCTGAGGTAAAAACAAATTTGCTGAAGCAAATGACTCGTGATTCATTACACCAGAAAGGCCATATTGAGCTGGTTCCATGATGCAAACCTTACTGTGGTACAAGTGTCTGAGGTCATAACAGTATTTGTGCAAGAAGCCATGCAAAAGTAAGTCGGTCACACTTTATTTTAATCTCCAATTGACCGTTCACAAGGAGCCAGCCTCCTTAGTTACTGTTGCTATCTCCAACAAACAATGCCGCTCTCACACTACACTCATGTTCTCACGCAGTGAAAAATACATTGCAGAGCAAACTGACAACACACCGACAGACAAGACAGAGCAAGTTACTTCTGGTATAAAACAAGGTCTCAGGACTTTCAGCTATCAAATTGTGTAATTTTTAAATAAAATCAAACAATAAATACCGTTTTGTGGCTCTTTAATGACAGATCACTGTATTGCCTCAGTTAAAGTGGCATGTGAACCGATCGTCTTTTCATATTTACTTAACGCACAAAATGAACATGAATGAACATCAGAACATATTTCATTTCAACCATGGAACACACCATTTTTCAAGTTTCAGTCCACTGAAGTTAATCTAGTCTGATTTGTGGTTGGGATACAGCTGTGGCTCATGGGCGTGCGCACATCAATATAGCGTCATTTTTGTCACACTCTACAATAATAATTACTGTTTTTGCATTATTTTTTAGGGTTAGGGTAGACATTAATAAAACACTATCTAATAGGTAGAAAATGTAATTTATTGTTAGTTTCTGGCCGTAGCTGTTGGACAAGATGGCTGGTTCAGCTTTATGATTGGTCCGATCACCTGTCAATCAAGCTCATTGCGAACGGTCGATTCTCGCCTTTAACAAACCATTACACTACCACTTTTGCCTCAATAAACTTCTAATTTGCAGCTTATTGATATTTAATAAGGTAGTTATTAAGTTTAGGTATTGGGTGGGATTAGGGATGCAGAATATGTGCTTTAGTAGTAAGTAGTAATAAACAGCCATATGTTAATAATAGGTATTCTAATAAGCAACTAGTTAATAGTAAGAATTAGTCCCTATACTAAAGTGTTACCAGTAGGTCACTAGTTTTAACTTCAGCTGGAAACTGCAGTGAGTTATACGTTTTTGGAGTTGCCAAAATGTAGATAAATGCATGTTTTTCCACTGAGCCTGGGTTATCTTCATCACTATAGAGCTATAAAATTACAGGGCTCAGAAAAAAAATCTAGTTTTGCTGGGCAAACACTGAGTAAACATCTGCAATGAACCTCCCAAGGCCATTTGTTGGTGAATCAATTCCCTTCACCTGCCCCTGTGTGGAATGGGATTTGCTTTGGCATCCAATCAGCTGATTAAAAGCATCGACTGGGCTGTCAGGCACGCAGAGAGAGACAGAAGACATCTGCCATATGTCTGGAGATGCATGTCCATGCCTTTGAAGAAGGCCAGGATAAAACCGGCAACAAATTCACAGAGCCGAATATGGATTCTTAATTTAAACTGATTAACAATCAAGAATTTAAATTGACCAAATGATTAAAAGTCGTTCATCTTTTCTGGTGCTGGTGGATTTTATAGTTTAAGGCTCAAGTTGCTGGTTGGATCACAGAAAGAAATCAGCCATAAGCTATGACCACTGACGGAGAGCAATGTTATTCAATAATGACCAACATGCTGTTGGTCCCAGAAGATGTCCTTTTTGGCAAAAGTAGGGACATGAGCACCCTGTGAAGTGATAACTATATAACTAAATAGTAGTTGACTCTTACTATTTGTCATTTTAGTTCCTCAAATTCAGAAAAACCCATACACACTAAACAATAGTCATCCTGAGCAGATCACATGAAAACGATATCTACGTAATGAATGTCTAGCAATGAAATAACAAACATTCACAATGAGATGACTAAGAGGGGTTGTCCTGTGACATCATTATGGGCAAACACCCGCTCAGTGTTTAACCAGAAGGTTAAGTCCAGACTCTCGCTTGACAGCACATTCAGACAAGTTGCTGGTTGGATCACAGAAAGAAATCAGCCATAAGCTATGACCACTGACGGAGAGCAATGTTATTCAATAATGACCAACATGCTGTTGGTCCCAGAAGATGTCCTTTTTGGCAAAAGTAGGGACATGAGCACCCTGTGAAGTGATAACTATATAACTAAATAGTAGTTGACTCTTACTATTTGTCATTTTAGTTCCTCAAATTCAGAAAAACCCATACACACTAAACAATAGTCATCCTGAGCAGATCACATGAAAACGATATCCACGTAATGAATGTCTAGCAATGAAATAACAAACATTCACAATGAGATGACTAAGAGGGGTTGTCCTGTGACATAATTATGGGCAAACACCCTCTCAGTGTTTAACTAGAAGGTTAAGTCCAGACTCTCGCTTGACAGCACATTCAGACAAAAAAAGGTGAAGTGGAACCAACCCCACCTGTTTCATTTCACTATTTGTATGCTACTACAGAATTAACTTTTCAAGTTCAACTTTTCATTTTCAAGAATAGTCTAGATTATTCTAGACTATTAGATTTTTTTTTTTTTTTTAATAGATTGAATTTAATGTTATACAGGAAAAAATGTATGATATTACATGATCGGCAGATGCTGATATTTGAAAATTTGGAGAACGGAAAGCACTCAAGAATCCACTTAACCACACAGTTCAGACCTAAAGACACTTCCTGAAGCAAAGACTGTAAAGTCTAAAGCTGAGAAAGACCACTGCTGTTTCACTAAATGGGAGAAACATCCAGTCCAACTAATTTTGACTCATGGAAGTAACATATTTTCTTCGAATGTGCGAGACGTCCAATTCATTAGCCTCAATTGATAAATAACTAGAGGAATACTAAAAAGTGCAGTAAAGTATATTTTTCCCACAAACCAGTGTGTTTATGTTTATAATAAATTAATATGATAAAATATCAATTTGCAGTATCAAAACAACATAATGGACTCTGTTTGTACAGCTAAAATAACTGGAAGTGAATGTCACCAGAAGCCTTGTTTTGTTTTTTTTTCTTACAAAATGAGATTTAAGACAAATTGGAAATGAAAAGGTGTCTTTTTATTATTTCTCAAACAAAATGTTAAACATTTCTCTGTGCAATTAAAATATAAAATAACAAAACTAAACTGTAATTAAAAAAACAACAACTAATCAAATGAATAACACAAATGAAAGAAATCTCTTAATATAAACAAACTAAGGCTTTGTCTGTGCTCTTTCCATTTAAAATTAGAGGCAGACAACCACTGTATTTTAATCATGATCCAAACAAAGAGCAAAGAGCAGTTTTTAATATAAATTAGATTGTATATTCTAAATTTGAAGCAAAAACTGAATGGTTTGACTTTAGTTTTGTGAAACTATACCACATATAACATCTAAACAAAACAAAAACAGCGGACGAGCTGAATGAGACGCAAATTCACTCTCTGACAGCAGGTGGCACTTATGGAACAGCAGCGATACAGCCTTTCCTTGGTTGCCGCTGTAAACAAAGTAGCACTGTGTGTCAGGATTGGACCTGTTTTGTCATGTGTTTCAGTTCCTGTTTTGCCTTATTTGGTCTTGTTCCTGTCCTTGTTTACTTTGATTATTAGTTGATTCCCCGCACCTGTCCGTCCCTCGTTATCCAGTCCTTATAAGCCCTGTTCAGTTTGTATTTGTCGGTTCTACTCGTTGTGTACGTGTGTTTGCTCCAGCACCCTTTCTGTGGATTTCCCCTGTGTTCCTCGGATTAAAGACTTTTGATTGTACTCCTCGTTTCCCTCGTACTCCTTCCTACAGCGTACCGTGAAAGAAGAACCGACCAATACAGTAACCTCCGTGTGTCTACCCCCATTTTGTTTTCCGTTTTCACCCAGTGTCTTTTTTTCCGTTGTGTACCCTCCGGGATGCCCTCCTTCGCTCGAGGACCATACGAGACTGTTCCGGCTCTTATGAACAGTGAATGAACAGAGCTCTCTTCCACCCTCAATACCCATGGCTGAAGTGCTCTTGAGCAAGGCACTGAACCCCCAATTGCTCCCCGGGTGCTGGAGCAAAATGGCTGCCCACTGCTCCGGGTGTGTGTGTTCCCTACTCACTGCTGTATGTGTGCACTTGAATGGGTTAAATGCAGAGCACCAATTCCGACTATGGGTTACCATACTTGGCAAATGTCAAGACTTTTTCTTATTGACTGGGAAACTGAGCTGGAAGCCGATTTGCCCCCTCTCCTCTCTCATTCGTCCCCGCTGGTCCCGTCCAGCCCTGAGGGGGCTCCCATTTCCCAGTCCAGCCAGGAGTGGGCTCTGATTCCAGAGGGCAGCCCTGAGAGCCCGAAGGCTCACGAATGCCCACACACCCACCCGCTCCTGCCTCCTCCACCACTGTCGTCTGGCAGCCCCTCTGCTCGCCCTCAGCCCACCATCTATACGGTGCGAGCTCCGCGGGTCTGCCATCCTCCAGCGTCGCCATGGCTGCAGAATCCCTCACCTCCGCCTCCAGCCTCCGAGGCCCGGACTCTGCCTCGGTCCGTAGACCCAGTGGCTCCACCTCGGCTCCTAGCTCCCTCGTCTCCACCATCACCCGTCGATCCACCAGCTCCACCGGGCTCCCTCGTCCCTCCGGCTCCGCCTTGGTCGGGCATCGACCCACCATCGCCTCAGGACTCTGCTCCTCCGGCTGCACCTCATCGCTCCATCCCACCGGCTCCGTTGGGCTCCTTCGTCCCGCCTGCTCCACCTTGGTTCTCAGTCACTCTGGCTCCGCCGCGGATCTCCGGATCTCTGCCTCCGCCTCGGTCGCCAGAGCCCTCGGCATCCCCCTGGCTCGTTGGCTCTCCGTCTCCGCCTTGGGCTCCTCCTCCACCTGCTCCACCGCCGTTGGTCTGCCCCCTGGAGTCGGCGGCCATTCCTCCTCCATGGCTCCTCCCTCCGTCGGCTCCACCGTGGGCCATCATCATGGCTGTGGCCTGGGTCCTGCTGTGCTCCTCCTAGCTCCAAGCTCCCACCTATGCCTCCCTCTGTTGTTGCCTACGGTGCGAGAACGCTCCTTCCGGGAGGGGGCGAAATGTCAGAATTGGACCTCTTTTGTCATGTGTTTCAGTTCCTGTTTTGCCTTATTTGGTCTTGTTCCTGACCCTTGTTTAGTTTGATTATTAGCTGATTCCCCGGACCTGTCTGTCCCTTGTTATCCAGTCCTTATAAGCCCCAGTCTGTTCAGTTTGTATTTGTCGGTTCTACTCGTTGTGTACGCGTATTTGCTCCAGCGCCCTTTGTGTGGATTTTCCCTGTGTTCCTCGGATTAAAGACTTTTGATTGTACTTCTCGTTTCCCTCGTACTCCTTCCTACAGCGTACCGTGACACTGTGATTATGAACACTATTTTAATATGCATTATACAGAGATGAGATAAAAAGAAAATACCATCTAAACGTTTCTAAAGACATTCAGTTCCCCTCAGAGATGCATTCATATAAACTCACAGTCCCACCCCCAACTGTATAGCGATTCATTTGACATCTCAACTGATTTGAATTGTTGTATTTGTATCGATTTTCAACCAGCTCGGGGTGCATTGTTACATCCCTAGATTTGAGTCATTATTCTCTGATAAATCTCACCTCCTGTGAAATGTTACTCATTAAGTTGCAAACTTCAATGGGGATTCTTCATGAATCAAAATGAATCATTCTGAGCAGATTTGTGAACTGAATCAATCTATTCACTGATAAGAGCTAACTCAAGAGAATGAGTCATGAATAAATTGTTGCTTCTCTCATGAATTCTCATAAACCTGCTGATGAGTTGGACTGAATCTCAAGATTTTCAGTGACTTATGGTCTTTTCCATACACAAAGCTTTTTTATGGTTTCAGAAGACTTGAGAAATAGCACATTAGCCATATGGATCATTTTTATGGTGCATATTTGTAATTTTGGCAGTTAGCTCAGTCACTTTCATTGTATTGAAAAGTAAGCCTGGGATATTCTTCAGAAATTCACCTTATGAGGGTGACTAAAAATGGCATAATAGGGCCATTCGCACCGCTTTAGTTCCAGAACTAAATGTACAGTACTAAAGTACTGGGACGATTTTGCGCGAACTATTTCCCAGTACCATTTAAAGGGTCGCTCCGACAGTGTGTACTAAGAAGTGACGTAAGCAGGTCGACAGCGACGTCATTTGTGCGCGGCGTTCAACAACAGAAACAAAGAAGAACAACATTAACAACAGGAGGATGGAGGATGCTGTGATCGGAGCTGTGTTTTTGTTGTGTCTCGCGGGTTTCACAATAATGGACATGGAAAGTCGATGTATACGTAAAGCGATTGAAAGAACGGAAAGGAGGACTAAGAATCTCCAATGACAACTGGCAGTGCTACATTTGCTACAAGTGCCTGCACTTCAGCGTCCGTCCATCTGTCTCTGTTCTTCATACTTGCGAAATAAGTTGACACAATGTTTACAGTATGTTTACACAGCGTTTTAAATCATGGCGGGTGAGGGCGTTTTCATACGCGTTTGGCCAATCAATGTCTACTTACGTCACAGGTAGTACCAGTTGTGCTGGTTAGACCCTGCTCCGGAGTAGGAGCTAATTTGGTTCTCGAAAAAGGCAGTCCGGTACTAAAATCGCACCCAGTTCCGGCGGTGCGAAAACGCCAAAAAGTGGGTAGTTCCACAATT
Source organism: Sinocyclocheilus rhinocerous (assembly GCF_001515625.1). Lineage (NCBI taxonomy): Eukaryota > Metazoa > Chordata > Actinopteri > Cypriniformes > Cyprinidae > Sinocyclocheilus > Sinocyclocheilus rhinocerous. Next base: position 73,208 of record NW_015635041.1, on the reverse strand, counting down.
AGTTCTGGTACTATGAAAAGTTTCCCGCGGTGCGAAAGGCCCTAATGTTTCTTTTTAGGTTAATTAACCATTTAAATGTTTTCCACACTCTCAGCAGTGTGAATGAGAGACTTCATGAAGCAGCGTCATCATTTTATGGCTCTAGAAAAGAAATCTCATCCATGAAGGATAAAAGAAATGATCTGCATGATAGATGCCATGACTGACTCTGCTAGAATTGAATTCAGTATGCATCTCACAGATGCCACTGTGTGTTATTGTTTATCACACCTCATGCCTGTGAGATTCATCATTTGTCCACACTTGTCCATATTCGTTCTCTCAATGCGTGAAGCAGAACATCCTTGAGCCACATTCCCATGCTGCCTCCATGAGGAATAATGAAGAGGTTCGTCCTCTCTGAAGGCCAGCGCTTATATTCCACCTTATTCAAGAAGCTTGTATAATAAGAGTGAAATGTGTTGCATCTGCTCTGCATTAACACAATAAAGACATCACCAAGAGCTCCACCATTCAGCACACACACAGACCCACAGACATAATGACAAGAGCTTTCACAAAATGGCAAGCTCTAATCTGATTGGTTGGCTTTATGAGTCCAACACATTCTCACTCCCAACTCATCACATGTGGACACTTTTTATATGTATATGTACATGTATAATAACAAATAGCATGATTTCCAATTTAAGCAGCCACAATAATTTCAATATAACATAACATTACACTATTTAGACATTTTCAAGCACGTACTGTAACTCAACCCCTACCTCTAAACCTAATTATTTGTCATTACAAAGGGTATAACAAATATTTACAGCTATACACAGCTATATACTGTTCTCACGTCATGTACAGTTTAAGTAAAACACATAAACGAAGGTCTACATTTCAGTGCCTCTCTATATTAAACTGATTAAATGTAAGTTAATTTAATCTTAGACTGCGGTATGAACAGTTTTGATCATGGATGTTGTCATTGCGAACATAACGACCGTTTGCATTGTGATCTGTATTTTTACATGTTTATTTTGAAATTTTTAATTAAACCAAACAAACACTTAATGGTCTTAAAAAAACACCTTAACCAAACACATTACACAACAATTTTAACAAATAAAAGGAGTTTGCCAGGTCAGTTCTGCCCATCCGATCAAGGCGCTGCATCCGGCCACCACAACAACCAATTTTCAGACTGACTAAACCCAGGCAACAGCAGCCAACAGTATTACAACAAAAAAAGAAAAAGAACCATACAAAATAACCCCACGTCAAAACACAATAAGAAAAGAAGATAGCCACTATCTCATTTGGGCGGGAGGCCAACAAATGCCCCATGTAGCTTCGAACAACTGGTGCCACATCTTTGGCTTGCTGACACCGCTTGCACTCCTGAACCCAATGGGCCACATCAGAGGACATGCCTGGCCAGTAGCACCGCTGCCGTGCCAGCTCTAGGGTGCGTTCAACACCTTGATGTCAATGGTGCTGGTGTAGTGAGGTCAATACCTCCGGCTGCAAGGCTACCGGCACCACTACCTGAAGCACCCCTTCCCCTCCGTCAAGACGGAAAGCCTTGCAATACAACAGGCCCTCTTGCTCCACTAACCGGTCCCATTGTCGAAGCAGCGTGTTCACCGGCTTAGGCAAGAGTCGCCGCTCTTGCGGCCCTGGATATTGGCCTTGCCGCCAAAACTTCAAGGCTTCCCCTATAACTGGGACTGCCTCCTTGAGGGCAATAATGTCAGGTGCCGAACGACTCGGCAAAGCCTGCATTGCACTCAACGTGGTCGGCTGCACTGGTTCTATGACCACCGCTCTCTTCAACAGCTCCGGCACAACCACCCCTAGTGAATCACTACCGTCGATCTGTTGCACCACAGAATGTAGCCGTGACAGTGCATCAGCATTTTGGTTAGTTCTACCTGCCCGGTACTGGATCTCGAAGTCAAATGCGGCCAATTTGGCAGCCCACCTCTGCTCTATAGCCCCCAGCTTGGCCGTAGCCAGATGACTTAACGGGTTATTATCGGTGCGTACAATGCACTTGTGCCCTAACAGATATTCTCTAAATTTTTCGGCCATGGCCCACTTAAGGGCCAAGAATTCGAGCCGCATAGAGCTATATGTGGCCGTATTACGCTCAGATGGCTGAAGACTACGGCTAGCATAAGCAACAGGTCTAACCTTCCCACTAACCTCCTGCGAAAGCACTGCTCCAAGCCCTGCATAGCTGGCGTCAACTTCCAGTATAAAGGGTTTCACAAAATCCGCATACGCCAAGACTGGTGCAGTCGTGAGCTTGCTTTTTAAAGTCTGAAACGCATCCTCGCACTGTGGGGACCACACCACTGCCAACTCCTGACTACATTTACCTGACTTACCTCGAGTTAGTTCAGCCACTATTTTGTGTAGTGGAGCCGCCAACTTGGCGAATCCCTCCACAAAACGCCTGTAGTAGCCAACGAACCCCAAGAAGGTTCGCAACTCGGACACAGTCCTAGTACAAGGCCACTGAGCTACGGCCTCAACCTTGCCTGGGTCTGTTGCTACTCCCTGGGCCGAAATTACATGCCCCATATACCTTAACTTTTCAAGGAAAAACGCACATTTCCCCAGCTTTACTTTGAGGCCTTCGGCTCTTAAGCGACCCAGCACCATCCTCAGTCTCTGCAGATGTTGCTGCACAGACGAGGAAAACACAATAATATCATCAAGATATAACAAGACGAACTGGTGCACTGAAGCACCCCTTCCCCTCCGTCAGGACGGAAAGCCTTGCAATACAACAGGCCCTCTTGCTCCACTAACCGGTCCCATTGTCGAAGCAGCGTGTTCACCGGCTTAGGCAAGAGTCGCCGCTCTTGCGGCCCTGGATATTGGCCTTGCCGCCAAAACTTTAAGGCTTCCCCTATAACTGGGACTGCCTCCTTGAGGGCAATAATGTCAGGTGCCGAACGACTCGGCAAAGCCTGCATTGCACTCAACGTGGTCGGCTGCACTGGTTCTATGACCACCGCTCTCTTCAACAGCTCCGGCACAACCACCCCTAGTGAATCACTACCGTCGATCTGTTGCACCACAGAATGTAGCCGTGACAGTGCATCAGCATTTTGGTTAGTTCTACCTGCCCGGTACTGGATCTCGAAGTCAAATGCGGCCAATTCGGCAGCCCACCTCTGCTCTATAGCCCCCAGCTTGGCCGTAGCCAGATGACTTAACGGGTTATTATCGGTGCGTACAATGCACTTGTGCCCTAACAGATATTCTCTAAATTTTTCGGCCATGGCCCACTTAAGGGCCAAGAATTCGAGCCGCATAGAGCTATATGTGGCCGTATTACGCTCAGATGGCTGAAGACTACGGCTAGCATAAGCAACAGGTCTAACCTTCCCACTAACCTCCTGCGAAAGCACTGCTCCAAGCCCTGCATAGCTGGCGTCAACTTCCAGTATAAAGGGTTTCACAAAATCCGCATACGCCAAGACTGGTGCAGTCGTGAGCTTGCTTTTTAAAGTCTGAAACGCATCCTCGCACTGTGGGGACCACACCACTGCCAACTCCTGACTACATTTACCTGACTTACCTCGAGTTAGTTCAGCCACTATTTTGTGTAGTGGAGCCGCCAACTTGGCGAATCCCTCCACAAAACGCCTGTAGTAGCCAACGAACCCCAAGAAGGTTCGCAACTCGGACACAGTCCTAGTACAAGGCCACTGAGCTACGGCCTCAACCTTGCTTGGGTCCGTCGCTACTCCCTGGGCCGAAATTACATGCCCCAAATACCTTACCTTTTCACGGAAGAACGCACATTTCCCCAGCTTTACTTTGAGGCCTTCGGCTCTTAAGCGACCCAGCACCATCCTCAGTCTCTGCAGATGTTGCTGCACAGACGAGGAAAACACAATAATATCGTCAAGATATAACAAGACAGACTGGTGCCGCTGGTCGCCAAAGAGACGCTCCATCAAACGTTGGAATGTGCTTGGCGCATTGCACAGGCCAAAGGGCATCCGATTCCACTCGAATAGCCCAAAGGGTGTGCAAAAGGCGGTCTTGGGACGGTCGGATTCAGAGACAGGAACTTGATTATACCCACTGGCCAGATCTAAAGTGGAAAACCAGTGTGCCCCGGTCAATGAATCCAATGTTTCCTCAATACGAGGCAACGGGAAAGCATCCTTACGTGTCTTGGAGTTAAGCTGACGATAGTCTACGCATATGCGCAGGCTACCGTCCTTCTTCCTCACCAACACGACTGGAGAAGCGTATGGGCTGCAACTCTCCCAAATAACTTGCGCTTCAAGCAGCTGGCTAATGTGGGTCTTTACCAACTCATAGTCCGATGGCGGAATGGGTCTATAATGCTGTCGAACCGGAATATCATCAGTTAGGGGGATCTCATGGGAGAGGAGGTTAGTACAACCAAGGTCCCCTTCGTGTATAGAGAACATACTTTGGTACTCACTAAGGAGAGCCCTAACCTGCTCCTGTTCCTTCACCGACAACCCTCCTAAATCGGCCGACTCAATCTGCTCGGACGTAACTGAAACGTCGCAGGAGGCTACCCGCGCGGTCACTGATGAGACTTCAGTCAATCCAGCGGGTAAACCCACCAAGTATACTTCCCTCAACTTTCCTATGATCGTAGTGGGATAGAGCACTACATCCACGGTGCCAACATTAACGACAGGGACCGAAACCGTACCACCATTTACCTGCACCAAGGAGGGCGAGGCCCTTGAGACAAACCAGTCTCAAGGGGCTCAAATAGCATGGTTTTACCCGCAAGCGAGGACGAACATGTTGCGGTCACAAATTTCAAAGTGCCACCTGAAATGCGACACACGCTATGCCCCCTTACCTTCACATTACTGCCACCATCTAAAGCGCGAGTAACTTGTTGACAATCTTGGAGTGCCCGGACAATTTTTGAATCCTGAGCCACAAACGGTAGCTCAAATAAAGTGGATCCGTGACGACCAAAAAGCTTGCGGTAGCAGCGACTAAGCACATTCATTCCCAGAATGCCAGGTGTATCTGTGCCACCCCCTGGGGGATCACGGACCACCAACACCCCACAATCAGAAATTTTATTGCCGCACAATTCAATGTCTAGTTCAAGATACCCAATATATGGAATTTCGAGTCCATTAGCGGCACGGAGCTGCAGCCAGTGACACGATCGCAAACGATCCTGGCCCCATGGCTCAAATCCCAGCCGAAAACATGTTTCTGTAATGGTTGACACCATGGAACCAGTATCTATCAAACAGGGTACCGAGACACCCCCAATATTAACAACAAGATGTGGACATGAGGAAACTAAGCGGGATGCCGACTCGTCTCCATTAAAAACATGAGAGCCATGTGTGCTCCCTACCTCTGCAGCCCGGTAGGAACTAGTTTTCCGAGGAATTAGGGCCAGACAAGGGCCTTTGTTCACCAGGCAAGGAAACGACAAAAGGACGTGACGGAGGGTGAGAGCGTTCCCCGTCACACTCTCGCGCAAAATGACCCGGTTGTTGACACCTTCTACAGATCAATTGGGATGGACGAGACACACGACCACGTGAAAAGGTATTCTGGTTACGGGCTATAGTTTGGGTGAGCAGATTTATCTGCTGTTGCTGCTGATGCAGCATTTCTCGCAGCTCACTTAGTTCAGATGACTGACTCCCCCGAGCCGAACCCAATCCAGAACTTCCCCGAACCTCATATTGAATTCCACTTACCAAAGGGACCGACTGACTTCGGCCCCGGGCACCACCTGGCATTCCCTCCCTTTCCCAACGAATTGCTTCCCCCCGGACCTCTAACAACGTTACAGTGGGCTGACGTCTTATCAATTGTTTCAGCTCTCGACGAAGCGCATTATCGGACACACATTCAACAAACTGATCTCTTACAACAGTATCGCCATTGGAAATAATGTGTGGCGACTGGCTTTTCACCTTCTCAAAAAGACTTAGCAAAACCAGGGAGAACTCTAACAATGTTTCTCCTTCATGTTGCCGCCAAGAAAAAAAATATTTCCTGTAGTGTAATCTACGACTCTGCACAACCATATACTTCGCGCAAAGCTGAAATAATTTTATCTGGGTCACTTTTATCAGCACTTGACCGATATTTAATCTCGTCTCGGGCTTCTCCTTCAAGATGATCATACAGAAAAAAGGCCTGCTCGGCAGGCGTCATATTACGAATATGCATACATGCTCTGGCTTCCTCGACCCACTCGTCAATACAGATACCAGACCTGCCATTAAAATTTGGACAGCGTTGATCTCTCGGAATGAACACAAAGCGTTTTGAGAGAGAATGTGTTGCAGAGTCATGGTGCACACGTTCGTGTTAAGTCCTGTTTGCAAATTCCCTGTCTTGTATTTTCTGTGTTCTACTCAGTGTTACTGACCATGGCATTCTTAAAAGCTTCCTGTTTTTGTCAGTAAGTGAAAAAGGACAAACAAAGGTCTGATTGCATTAGCGCAAAAAAGTCCATTAATAACGGAGCTACTGTATGCACAGAGTAATGTTCTCACAGAAGTCACTTTCGAACCAAGCAGCTTTCTGTTTGTCTACACGGCAAGTTTGCGTGACCAACTTGAACCTGATGCAAAATCTGTGTGGGGAAATTTTCCACCCTCAAGCAAAATTCCAGATCAGGCTAGTTCTGTAACACTTTATTAGGGACCAATTCTCACTATTAACTAGTTGTTTATTAGCATGCCTATTATTAACATATTGGCTGTTTATTAGAGCTTACAAAGCACATATTCTGCATGACCATATTCTACATCCCTAATCCTACCAAATACCTAAACTAACTACCTTACTAACTATTAATAAGCAGCAAATTAGGAGTTTATCGAGGCAAAAGTTGTAGTTAATAGCCAGACTTGAACCTTATATAATAATAAAGTGTGACCCTATTGAAATGACTGGGTACACACTTCACAACATAATTGTCATTCTGAACATGTACTGTACATAGAAAAGTCTCAGGAAGATTTGAGTGAAGACTAAGTTGTAATATGTACCAGATTTTATACAAACGCTGTGCTGAAAAAAAAAATGTTGGTCATAGATGGTCATCCGGCCTGGTCATAGCTTGTTTAGTAGGCAGGTTTTATCTGCTTTTTAAGCTGGTCAGACTGGTCTTAACTGCTCAGACTGGGAGACAAGGTAACTAGACTGAAATACTTCTGCAAACCTCATTTCTGACATCTGGCCTTGTACCTGACTCACTGCATGCTTTCAAAGCAGTTTGCTTACTAATCAAGAGCAGGGGAATAAAGCAAATTAAACTTTTTTTGCAAAAGCAGTGCACTCTAATATTACAAGCCCTCGGAAGAAAACCGCTCCTTTGGAAAAGAGATAGCCGAAAACCACTTTTCCAATTAAAGGCCATGAATGAAATCTGCGGCAGCGCTCATTTGAAAGGCTTGATCTATGAGAGCTGTCTGTAGCCGGGGGCAGACGCCGTGACTCACTGCAGTCCAGCAGCCGCTCTGGAAGTCTGAAATCAAACCTCGCCAACTGTGTCCTCTTCTTCTGTCACATATTACAATGTTTATGAATACAATAAATAAAGAGACTAAGAAGTAGCCTGTGGGCAGGTGAAACAATTGTCACTGAAATCTCATTTATATGCCACACTAAATGTTTCATTAAGCTTCATATGCTAAATTTTTCATAAAAAATTGAGTTTAGGCTCATGGCTTTCATTTTTAGGATAGCTTGTCTCCCCTCCTGGTAATAATCGAGCTTTCCAAAAATATGACGAGTGTGCCTTTCTTTAAAGAGGTCATGAATTGCATTTATTAAAATTATTTTATAATGTTCCCTGAGGTCCACTTATTAGACTTTTATATCAAAATCAGTCATAATTTAGAAATGTATGGCCATTTTTTCCCCCCTGATTTTAGCTCCCTGAATTAACATTTCATTTAAAGGGATGTGTCTCCTTTAAGACTTAAGTGTAAACACCTTCTGCTATAATTGGGTAACATCTTTGCATATAAAATGTTATACATGTGGAACTGTTGAAGCAAGTGTTAAATACAGTGTTATGTTTACATTACTCCATCAAAGATTTATTTTTAACTACATGTTTTTTTTAAGCACTGACCATTGTAGAGAGTGTTGAACGCAAGAATGCAATGACCAGAGTTTTGTTCAATTTCATACTCTCGTAAATGCTTTCATCATTAGCAACAAAGTGTAGATTCATTATTCAGTGAGATTCATAACCGTTTCATCAGAGAGAGCAGAACTCATGCTGAACTGACGTGATTGACAACTCCAGTGATTATAAAGAGAGCATTTTTTGATTGCTTTCTGTATTTAATTTAATCACATTTTGAATATCATTTTTTTCCCCATGCTTTTAATTCATGAAGCCATTACTAGGGAAAAGAAAATCAGTGACTCCTTTGACTTAAGTACCTATCGAGCAACTACCCAGAACACTTCAGCTTTGTGGACGTGATGCTTGTGCAAGAACCACTCACATTTTCTTGAGAAAACGTAAGGTCTTACATTTGGGTTTCTATGTCATTACAGGATGTTTGCAACAATCACATTTCTTCTAATGAATCTTTTCATGTTGAATAATAACACGCAGCCATATTAATTCTTCATAGAGGCATTAAAAAGCCCAATTAATGGGGAATTGTAAGTACTTTGTGATTAACTCCAAGAATTAATAAAGGCACTGTCACATTAAAACTAGGCTGACCCCATTAGACTCCTCCTAACAGATAATCATTAGGCCTGAGCCACACTGAGCTATTGAGATAAATGAACCTCAAAGAGCAGAGACGAGATGAGACAAGACGAGACGAGACGAGACGACTGCTCTGTGTTCAGCTAAAATCACACTAAATATCATTTCGTCTGTACATCATTGCGTTTCTGCTCATCTTAATGAAATGCAGAGATCTGTTACTCTACTGTACTAGATACTGTTTAATGTACCAAAAAAAAAAAATAATAATAAAGTTGAACATGCTACATACAACTATAATGTGTCAACATTTGTAAAATGTAGAGGATTTCCTGAAATAGATTATGTTCGGTATAATGGTGCTGCAATCGAATTAGAGGGTAATAGCATGCTATTTTTTTATATATACAGTATTCTGAATAGCTATCAATGAAATACACATTTTAATTCTGACCTATTATAATAAAAAAAATCAATTCAGACTGTGATGTATTTAATAAGGTTGGTTTGGCCATCTTACCTTTATTCAGTTTATAGCATTATTATTATTATTACAGTATTATTCATTATGTTCATCTGCACAGCTTCTGTCTGTAAGTGAGTAGGCCGATACAGACTTACTGTATGTATGTGTGTTTCTCTATTTTGAGACATTTTGTTGTGTGTTTCCTTGTATGTGTTGGTTTATTATCTGTCTGAATTTCTCTGAGGCACAAGTACATTAGTCTATTTTTATACAGTTTATCTTTATCTGCATGACAGTAGTGTTCTACAGTTCCTCTGTTGTTTCTGCTGTTACAAAGTTCAATCCTAGAAGCTGAAAACAAGTTTTTTTTTTTTTTTACTCAGTACTGTTATCTGTTAGGCTGATAATATCTGTTTGAGAGGGCTTAGCATATGTAAGTGCTTGGTTAAGTGATGAGCGCTGTGTAGGATTACCCAAAACAGATTACACTGAACACTGAAACGCTTGTGTGGGCACGCGGCTCATGTGATTCAGAAGAGGTCAAGTGTAGGTTTGGACTCTACAAAGTAAGACTATACTATAGTTCAATTTTAGGGTATTATTATGGTAACACTTCAGTATAGGGACCAGTTCTCACTATTAACTAGTTTCTTATTAGCATGCCTATTATTGACATATTGGCTGTTTATTTGTACATATAAAGCACATATTCTGCATGACCATATTCTACATCCCTAATCCTAGCCAATACCTAAACTTAACAACTACCTTACTAAATATTAATAAGAAGCAAATTAGTAGTTTACTGAGGCAAAAGTCTTAGTTAATGGTTTGTTAATGGCGAGAATTGGACCTTAACATGAAGTTTGACCAAGTGTTGTTATTATTATTATTATTATTATTATTAAAGGTGGTGGTGGACATGAAATCATGCTGCTTGTTGAGCAGAGATGATATTATTTTAACTAAGTGGACAGACTTAGATTTTCTGTCTAGATGCAATTGTTGTGATAAAAATAAATAAATAAATAATAAAAGATATATGCAGTAAATATCTTAGCAAGTATGGTGTCAGGACTGGGGTTTGTTATTTGTCCTTTTCGCTCTGTTCTCCTTTTGTTTTTGTTTTCATTTCCCCACTCTTTGGCTGCACACAATTGACTGCCTTCGGCGATAAGCACATTCACTTGTCGGCTTCACACTTGTTCTCTCTTCTCTCGTCATTAGTCTCTGTATCTAAGCTCTGCTCTGCACATCTTCAGTGTCAGGGTGTTTTGCCTGTTCTCACCTGCTCTGTCTCTCAGTCTGTTAAAATCTCCTGATTACCTGTGTGTCCTGAGCTCATGCCATCTCTCTGCACAGTTCACTCTAGACTGCTTCTCACAGGTGTGAAAAGTTCTCAAAAATTATACTCAACTGAAAGTACAGATACTCATTGAAAATTTTACTTAGCTGTACTTTTCATATTTGAGTAACAGTACAAATGTACAACTTTAAATTGTACTTTGTCAGTCCTGTGCTCCTGTCTTTGTTGTGTTTTGTTCCATGTCTTGTGTTTTCCTTCCCCACGTGCCCCATGATCTAGTTTCTCCCATGTCTGATTATGTTAATTTGTCCCAGGTGTTTCCTATGTTTATGATGTGATTTATTCCAGGTGTGTCTCGTCTGGTTCTAAGTTCTTAAGCCCTGTGCTTTTCCCTTGTCTAGCATCCGGTATAGTTTGCCTATCCCCTCTGCTATGTGTGCTTTGCGTGCTTTGGTTTAATAAAGACTGTTTCAAGAATTTCCCTACGTCTCCTCGCTCAATCACAGTAGCGGCAGCAGCGTGAAAGAATACCGGACCAGCAAAAAGTGAGCGGCCCCTCTTCTCCCCATGTTTTTTTTTTCTTTTCATTTTTGAAAGTGTTTTGTTTTCCGTTTCTCCCCCGCGCTCATGGAAACCGCTGCACGATTTGTCGCCCTAGCCCGGAAGGATCTCCCGTTTGTTGAGTACGCCTGGGAATTATGTGGGCTCGCAGCGAGGATGCCGCTGGACGATGCCACACTTAACTCTCTGTTCTGGATCGGGGCAAATTACTACCACCCCGTTGACCTCCCAGACACCACGGAACTGAGCTGCAGGGAAGGAATCCTCCGGTGTCCAGAACCAGCTCGCAGTCAAGCCCGCCGGCCGTTCATCAGTCAAGCCCACTGGCCGCGGCATTCTCAAGCCCGCCGGCCGTTCCTCAGTCAAGCCCACTGGCCGCTCTTTTGTCAAGCCCGCCGACCACTCTGAAGTCAAGCCTGACGGCCGCTTGGAAATCGAGGCCACCGGCCGCGGCACTCTCAAGCCCGCCGGCCGTTCCAAAGTCAGGCCCACCGGCTGCTCGATTTACCCCTAACAGAGGAGGAGGGTGAGGAGAAAGAGACTGTTCTCCTCCCGCATCCCAGCCACTGAGTCCGCTCCAGTGTCGGCTCCAGCCACTGAGTATGCTCCAGTGTCGGCTCCAACCCCTGAGCCCGCTCCAGTGTCGGCTCCAATCCGCAAGTTTAGCCCAGAGAGGGCTCCTGTCCCCGAGTTTAGCTCAGAGAGGGTTCCAGTCCCCGAGTTTACCCCAGAGAGGGCTCCAGTCCCCGAGTTTAGCCCAGAGAGGCGCCCACCCCTTGTGCTCCTGTCTTTGTTGTGTTTTGTTCCGTGTCTTGTGTTTTCCTTCCCCACGTGCCCCATGATCTAGTTTCTCCCATGTCTGATTATGTTCATTTGTCCCAGGTGTTTCCTATGTTTATGATGTGATTTATTCCAGGTGTCTCGTTTGGTTCTAAGTTCTTAAACCCTGTGTTTTTTCTGTGTCTAGCGTCCGGTATTGTTCGTCTATCCTCTCTGCTATGTGTGCTTTGCTTTTCTTTGGTTTAATGAAGACTGTTTCAAGAATTTCCTTACGTCTCCTCGCTCCTTCGCTCCTCGCTCCGTCACAGTAGCAGCAGCTGCGTGACATACTTAAGGGTTAAACAAGTAGAAGTAATCTAGCAAAAAATCAAACAAACAAATAAATAAATGTATCACTGTGGAACACACACACACAAAAAAAAAACAGCACTTAAAAGGGAAACTCCATCAGTCACACCCTTCAGATAAACACAAACTAAAAGAAAAAAAAGAGGGAAAAAATAACAATAATATTTTTTTTCAGTTTCTCTGCTTATAGTTCAAGTCCAAAAATGATGCTTCAAAAACTACACAAACTACACAAAATTACAGTAACCCATACAATCCCTGTGGATGAATCAATATCTTATTAAGTGAAAAAATTACTTGACCATTGTGTTCACTTTGTGTGTTTTTTGTAGCTCTCCTGTACACTTGCATTATTATGGACTAAAAATCTTTCTTTGTGTTTACCTTAAGAAATAAAGTCATATACATCTAGGATGGAGGATGAGAAAATGATGGAAGAATTTTAGAATTTTATTTTTGGGTGAACTATCCCTTTAGCCCAATGTGATGCAGAGGCCAGAAAGATATTCCAGACAGAAAACAAGGACATGTGTTAAATTAATTAGGAAAGACAATTAAAACATAGATTTACTTTTTGAAAGGCAACTTTTTGTGTCGTTTATTCAATGCCCCTGTCTACAATAATAAAAAATAAAAAAACGTTTTTTTTTTTTTTTTGAGGCATTTCGATTTTTTTTTTAATGAAAGATATTGATATATAATTATTTGTGACTAATTAACTAGATTAATTAATTAGCTAATCATGAAATTATTTAGATTAAAACATAATTAGTTGACTAATTATTTCTAATTGTTACTCAGTGTATCATTATAATACAACTTATCCACTCCCTGGTAAGAGCATCACCAAACATGATTTACATTTAATTTAACATACAATGATCATTTAAACATTTTTTTAATTTAATTTAATTTAATTTAATTTAATTTAATAATTTTAAAAAGCAATCATTCCCACCGAATTCCCACTGATTTTATTTGCACTCAGTCTTGTGCATTAGTAGTTAGTTTAAATTGTACTTGAATAGAGTACAAATCCCCCTAAAATAATACATAAGTACAGTGCTCAAGTAAAATGACTCCAGTATTTATGCTCCTGCTGCTTCTGCAGACCTTACAGCGGATGCTCTGGTTGCTTTCTGAGTCTCTGAACTCTCAGGCCAGCTACATCAGCTCCGGTTCGGTCAGTATTACGGGTCTGGTGACGCGGGTCAAGGCGGTGTATCATGATCTGTCTTCAGGAGCTCTAGAGCTGCTTCTCTTCCTCCACAATGACTGTATGATTGTGCCATCAATCTCCTACTTGGCACTACTCTGCCCAGCGAGCATCTTTTCTCTTTGTCCGCACGTGAATGGCGGCCATGGAGATATGTTTGTCTCTGGCACTTTGTCACTTTTTTGTCTTTGTCACTCTTCATCTCTGCCTGGAGCAGAGTTGTTCTTCGTGAAAAAGAAGGGCAGCTCTTTGGGCCCATGCATGGCTGAATTACATAAGCGTTCAGAACAGATATAATTTCAGTGGAGTGGATACGCATGGATCCAGCAAATCTAAGAGCTGTCACTGCTGGCCAGTACCTGCAACAATTCCTGGGCTTTGCCAACTCCTCTTGGCGGTTCATCCTCAATTTCAGCAGGAGCTTCGTGAAAAAGAAGGGCAGCTCTTTGGGCCCATGCATGGCTGAATTACATAAGCGTTCAGAACAGATATAATTTCAGTGGAGTGGATACGCATGGATCCAGCACCCGGAGGATCACTGTCCTGCAGAGTAGCTCCTACCAGCTCCAAACACCTGGCTGTAAGAGCTTGATTAGCTGGTTCAGGTGTGTTTAATTAGGGCTGGACAGTGGCCCTCCTGCCGCCACTTCAGCCGCTTTTGAGGATTTTAAAAACTAATTCACATTGGCTCCTGTTCTTAGACCCAACTGTGGTGGGGTGGACACACATCAGAGGCGGGTGTCTGTGTGGATCTACCCCAGATATCTCCTCAGGTTAATAAGTTACATCCCTGTACCTGTTAATATCACCATTTGCCTCCCACAGAGCGGAATTATGAAATTGGCAACTGGGAGCTCTTGTATTGAGCAAGTGGCATCAGCTGGCGGAGGCTGTGGCTCTTTTTGTGGTGTGGAACGAACACTGGAACCTGCCGTACATCAGATCATGAACTCCTAACAGGCTCGGTGGCCATTGTTCTTCTGGTGCTGTGACTTTGTCATGTCCTAAAGGGGTCATGAACTGAGAAACCCAAATTCCCTTGATCGTTTGACATGTAAGAGGTCATTGCTCTATAAAAACATCCTGTAAGTTTCAGAACTCAAAACTTTGTTGTTAGTCTAAAAACAGCTTATATAGAAGGCAGTCTGCCAAAATGACAGCTTGTGGAATGTTCTACTCTATGATGTAATTGTGTGAATAAGCACTGCCTCCGCAGAAGAAGATTGATATCACTGCCTGTTTAGCCCCGCCCACTGATTTGAGCATGTAGCCTAGTGTTTACGGGAGAGGCGAACGTAGGTCTACGCAGAAACCAAACGATAAAGATGCTCTGAAGACAACAAGACGCTGTGCAGTGCCAAGTTTTGAAAAAACAGTTTCTATGTCGCCTTGTGTTGCCAACCTTAGGAAAGAGTGAATTAACTTTATTTTTAATGAAGATCCAGACCGCATCAGTAAGAACTTGGTCCTTTGTTTACTTCATTTTACTGTGGATTCATTTTCAAACAAGGCACAATTCGACACGGGACTTTCAGAAAGATTGAAACTAAAAGACGATGCCGTGGGACTATATTGGATCCACCAGTAATGTTGCAACAGTGTGAGTAGCTGTTTTTATTACGTGATTGCTTTGTCTGTTATTACAGATCATTTGATATGAGTATTTATGATATTATTTTGGGAAATGAAGGGTAAAGCTAAATAAATATAAATATATAACTAAATATTTCAATTTCAAAAATATATTTAATTTATATTTAACATATATGTAAAATATTTTAATGCTCCTCTTTTTTTTCTTTTTTTTTTTTGCCATATAGGTTGACCCGTATGCAAACTTGACTTTCAAACAAGGCACAATTCGACACGGGACTTTCAGAAAGATTGAAACTAAAAGACGATGCCGTGGGACTATATTGGATCCACCAGTAATGTTGCAACAGTGTGAGTAGCTGTTTTTATTACGTGATTGCTTTGTCTGTTATTACAGATCATTTGATATGAGTATTTATGCATGTTTTACCTAAATCATAGCAGCGTTCATCTATGAGGAATGTAGGCGGTCAAACATACACAACTGTTAGCTAATCATAGCAGTGGCGTTTGCTTCTGAGTCTACAGAGAACAGTACAAAATAAAAACCAGAGGCAGTTCATGACCCCTTTAACAGCCAAGTTCCAGGAATGCTAAGCCCGGGGCCTTATTATGGTGCATTGCTGCTTTGGACAGTGTTCCTCACCTCTATACCATCTCTCCTTTGGCCTGTATGGTGGGGGGAGTTGCTTGGTGTATTGAGGACCGTGTAAAGTGGGCCTGGGATGGAGTTAAGGTGCCTTGGGGCTGTCTGGCAGGTCTGCTGGCGATTTGCTCTGCAGTGCTTTAGTGGGATCATTCGTCCAAGCTGACTTACCATTCAGGAGTGAGGAGACCATTGGTCGCCGACTGTTAGCGCTATGGCCATGGTGGAGGATATCCATCGGTTTATGGGCACATACTCGGTCTATGCCTCCAGTTTACCTCCTGTTGGTCTGCTACTCTCTCTCCCTGTTCTGTCCTGACCCTGGGCACACATTGCTCTGGATTTTGTCAACAGTCTCACTCCATCCAGTAGCAATACTGTGGTCTTATATAAATATATAATTTATATTTAATATAAATGTATATTTTAAATTATTTTCCAAAATATAGAAAAATGGTCGAAAATGTATATACATTTATATAATTCTATATTATAATATATATATATATATATATATATATATATATATAACAAATTAACAT
>NW_015635041.1:42750-56776 GCF_001515625.1 Sinocyclocheilus rhinocerous | reverse complement strand
TTTTTTTTTTTTGCCATATAGGTTGACCCGTATGCCCAAAAACTTGACTGAAATCATAATTTCAATACAAAGAAATTATGACATGGATGACTAGGTTTTTTGCTATCCAGTTTAGCTTGGTGTGTGTTTTTGTTGCATTTCTCATCAAACATCACAGTGCCTTTGTTAACAAGGTCATAGTTAACAAGCAAACCTAACAGCACATTCAGTCATCACCCTTGTCCTTCAGTTCTGTTTCAGAGCGAACAGAGGACATTCCATTTCAGAACATTTCATCCTTGGTCCTGGTAGCACACTGGGTCAATAAAGCCATTGCTAAAGCACTTCCTTCACCCTCAGCTGACTAGAGCTAATGCTCTAACTAATGCTGGACTCAGCAATACACTGACTGGCGTGCAGTCATAATGAATAGAGGAAGTGTGGCCAGTGGGACGGTTATGTGGTCAGTGTGTTAATCCATCTTCCACATCACATCTGCAGTTTTCACAATGAAATACTAGCATACTTCTTACTGCATACTGTGTCTACAGTCTGTAAAAATAAACCGAGTGTCTATTTACACTAAGTGCATATAGCCAGCCTTGTTGGCAGAAGCTATTTGCACTACCTCCACCCACCAACATGTGGTTGGGCTGGACAACACTACAAAAGACAGTCGACAAGCGACGGCTTCAGTAGCTTAGATGATAAAGCTCTTTAATGCAATATGGCACGATCGACCCAAGTTAGAATATACCTTTTGCCGAACTCATTCTTCTCACTTTTCACATCTCTTATCAGAAAGGCGTTTATTTTTAATTAAAATGAAGAAAATAAACGAAAAGCTGAAAATAAAGTATCGGCTGGGGTTAGGGTAGGTGTAGGGAGGGCTTATATTGTCCCAATAAGGCAGCATCCATTAAATAGTTCTAATAAAAATGACAACTTACACTAATATGTTATTTGCATGCTGTTTTATAATGTACTACAATATTGAGGTGCAGATATTTGCCACTATTTGCAATAAGTAGTATAAATAGCAGAAAATACTGCTATTTTTACATAGTGTAAATAGAAGCTATATATTTGTGCTAAGCTATTTGTGTGCTGTATTGTTATTTTCTGTTCTTTTAGTATATATACATTTTATAATCACAGTTTCCACTAAAATACTTGTTAGTTTATTGCAAACTGTAAATTGCCACATGGAAGATTGTATTATCCAGGCATTTTGGTGCAAAAACAGAACTGTTCATAAGGAACTTGGTATTTTTCAGTACTAAGTCATACAAAACTGAAACAATATTGCATTTGTAACACTATTACTGTAGTAACAGTAACTGCTGTAACTATTTTGGTGGAAAGTATGGTTACCATAGTACATGAGTTAACAGTATGAGTAAACAGACATTCTGGAAGTGAAACACAACCTCCCAGTGTCCTTTCGCTCATGTTAACAGCGAGACGTCGTGGTTTGGTTTTTAATAGTACTGCTTTTCGCAGTCTTTCAGAAAGCCCAAGGAGAGCACATGATGCTAAAGCGGAAATTCCCTGCTGCTCACCATCAAATCACTTCCTGATTCTCTATCTCTATCTAGTAACCCTTATACAACATGTAAAATCACTCTTTTAAATCATAAATCACACTCTAGAGCTAGGCATTCGGCTAAATGAATTATTCTCATTATATTGTAATTAGTTTGTAAAGGTAATACAGTTGGGATATGTTTATTATTGTGACAGACTGAGCATCACTTCCTGCTCCGTGATGTCTTGCATGTCAATGAAGGTGTTTATATGTGAAACTTCCCCTCCAGTGAATAACATCACATTAGCACGCTGCTGTGCACGTTACACACGCTGTGGATTTAGGAGTGAAAGACTACAAGAGGATTAAACTGTAGCTATTAATCAGATTTGAAAGGGTGATGGAAGGAAGTTCACAGTCGTCACTGTCAGAAGAGGACTCTTCCAGCAAAGAGCGCTCTTTACCTGAGGAGGAGAATGAGCTGCAGTCTGAGTGCGTATTATTACACAGTCTTCTCTTTAGTTTAAGTGGACGTCAGCAGCAGCTGTCATAGTGTTATATGAAAGTACAGTCGGTTTGTTATAGCAGAAAAGTGTAAACAGGAAGTAGGCACTATTTTTGTAATAATTTGCCAGTTGAATGCTTTAATTTTGTACAATAGTATTCCAAAGAGTCACATGTTTGGCAGATAAATGAGATATACAATGGTTCTGTATCATTACCATATTCACAAACCATGATAGATAGATAGATAGATAGATAGATAGATAGATAGATAGAAATAGTCAGAATAAAGATAGATAGATAGATAGATAGATAGATAGAAATAGTCAGAATAAAGATAGATAGATAGATAGATAGATAGATATAAATAGTCAGAATAAAGATAGATAGATAGATAGATGGGTAGATAGATAGATAGATAGATAGATAGATATAAATAGTCAGAATAAAGATAGATGGATAGATAGATGGGTAGATAGATAGATAGATAGATAGATAGATAGATAGATAGATAGATAGATAGATAGGTAGGTAGATAGATAGATATAAATAGTCAGAATAAAGATAGATAGATAGATAGATAGATAGATACTTAAAAGTAGTAATTTTCTCAGTAGAGACCATGATTTTTTAAAATTTTTAATAACACATATATTTAATAACACATATATTAACTATAGTTTGCTGCTAGTTAGTAGTGTAGTTGTTAAGTCTAAGTTTAGAGTGGATTAAGGGATCTAAAATATGGTCATGCAGAATAAGGCATTAATATGTGCTTTATTAATACTAATAAACAACCAATATACTAGTAATATGAACGTAAGCATGAGAATTGTGTAAAGTGCAATCATATTTTGATATATTTGTGCGACATCCTGAGGGGAAAGAAACACAAAGTCTCACAGGAAGGGACTATAGTAACAGAAACACCCCAGCTCAAATTTCCCAGAGCTTTTAGAGTCATTTTCATTTTCTTTTTCATAGGGCCTGGTGATGTGTTTGTGTAACTTTTATTAGTTAATACTTTGTCACAGCTTAGCATGAGTCATTCGTCATGAGGCTGTAATGAATTACGGGAACATTTGCATGACATCCATGACTTTATTTGTGCTGCTTCAGATTCTCCGTCTGCCCATTACTGTATTACCTCAACAGCAATGACAGCACAGCGTGTTCCCTATGGCTATGAAAGAACAAGGCTGTCAAGAAAAAGAGGTTTTAGCTGTAATGATTTGCCTGATTTTATCCATTCAAATTCTCATGTTACAGTGTAATTACAGGTATACAGTATTGGTGTATTTAATTTGTTATTATTTTGTGGAGCAGCTTCAAACACTAATTGTAATTACTGCCTTAATGACGTTTTATTAACATGTAATATGTGTGGTTTGGCCCGTCTCTTGTAAGCTGTTCTGAAGAGGATCTTCACAAGAATAACACAACCTGACAAAATCCAAAAAGCATTGGATGTGCAAATGTCCCCATGAGGAAAACAACATCATAAGGGTCTTAATGATGTTTTATTTCAGTTCTAAACATGCCTGCAGCTGTATTTGAAGGTTAGGGTTAGTCAAGAGTGAATGGAACCTACATAACAGGAAGCCTGTGAGAAAACAAGGTTAAAAATAGGGTGAAATATTGTAAACATGCCAGCATTTGTTTGTAAAAGGTGGTTCTAACAACAACAATAATAATAATAATAATAACAATAACAATAACAATACTACTACTACTACTACTACTACTACTACTACTACTACTACTACTACTACTACTACTACTACTACTACTACTACTACTACTACTACTACTACTACTACTACTACTACTACTACTACTACTACTACTACTACTACTACTACTAATAATAATAATAATAATAATAATAATGAGATCCTAAAATCTTAGAGAAATGTTTTGTGTGTGTGCATGTTTATGTGGTTTATGAGGACACAAATTTGTATAATAACATGGGTATGACATAGGTATTACAATGTGAAGGTGATTTATGAGGACACTTTCGGTGTCCCGTAATTCATAAGGCTTATAAATTGTACAGAATGAGTGTTTTTTTTAGTTTTTTTTTTGTGGAAAATCTAAAAATGCACAAAGTGTTCTGTGAGGGTTGGTGTAGGGCGGTATAAAAGGCATTGCACCTATGGAGACTCCCCATAAACCATAAAAACCAACGTGTGTGTGTGTGTTTGTGTGTCTCTGTGTGTGTGTGTGTGTGCGTGCATGTGTGTGTATGTGTGTGTGTTGTAGGCCGGTGGAGGAGGCGGCACAGGGGGAGTCTCTCCTCTCTGGCGAGGAGCAGTTAACCCTCATCACAGAGAGCATGTTAATCACCTCCTCTGATGAGGAAAAGCTTCAGCTCCTCAACAAAAACACTGAACTCCGGAGACTCAACAAAGAGGTATAAACCACCAGCTGTGACTTCCCTCACAACTCAATTTTCAGGATCAACTATATAGTTGGACTACAAACTACAAACATCAGTTGGAAAAAAAAAAAGATGCGTTTAGATCAACTGGAAAACAAACATGCTTTCTGTTTCCATATTCATGAACCACTGTGTTTATATTACAGTCCAACGTACATTTTTGTTAGTACTAATAGTGCTGTATATTCTGAAAATCACCTTACAAAGAAACATTTTTTAAATAATTTTTAGAATTACAGCAGCTCAGAGAATTGAATTCAAATTTCATTTCATTTGAAATTTGAAAAAACAAACATGCATTCTGTTACACAGTTTCTCCAGAAGGTGTCACACTTAGACCAAATAAGGGAATAGTGTTTTCCACTCTATTTCCATGTTAAATTATTTTTAATTAAAGGGTCCCTTATATTGTATTCATATAATATATTAATTACAGACTCTAGCCAATTTTTATATCAAGAAAGTAAGGTGTTGTTTTTACAAACATAATCTATTCAAGTGTTTTGTGTAGCTGAGTCAGATTTGGCTGTGGGTTTTTTTTTTTTGTGGGGATCAAATGTCCCTACAATCATAGTACAGTAGGTTATACTGTATGGACACTGGATTAGTAAAGGGACTTGTAATGAATATGTAAAAACAAAGTCAACGGAAAGTCCCCACACTGATGTAAAAATGCAATGTGTGTGTGTGTGTGTGTGTGTGTGTATGTGTGTGTGTGTCAGCTGATGAAGCTGAACGAGGAGTGGGATCACATCTATCACAGCACGAGTGTGGGGCTCCAGCAGCGTGTGGCGGCCCTCGAGGAGGAGAGCAGGGCCCTCAAACAGCTCAACAGCCGACTGCTTCTCAAAGTAGAACATGAACAGGTATGTGGTCAGAAACACGCTCTCAAACTCTTACATCTCCACTGTTTCAAAGGCCAAATGTATATTTTTAGCATCTCTACTGTCACTAAACAGAATTGCAAATATTGTTAGTTTACCTAGCAACACAGTCTGCCAACGGTTGAGCCAACAGTCCTGCTCCGCTCCACTGGTTGGACATGTTTTTTTTGTTTTTTGTTTTTTTGGTATTTTGTGAAGCTGTTTCTTCCTGATCTGAATCTTAAAGGGATAGTTCACCCAAACAAATTTAAATTCTGTCAGGACCACTATCGTCAAAGATGATTGACAATTAGCATACAGTTTGGATTGGCGGTATGGTTCTGTTCTGGGCAAGAACTCCCTGCGCATCCATGCAGCCTAGCATGGATGAGAGCAGGGAGAGCAGCGATAACCCCCCCAGGGTAAACAGAACAGAATAATAATAATAATAATTCATTACATTTATATAGCGCTTTTCCAGGCACTCAAAGCGCTTTACATTGTCAGGGGATATCTCCTCATCCACCACCAGTGTGCAGCATCCACCTGGATGATGCGACGACAGCCATAGTGCGCCAGAACGCCCACCACACACCAGCTTATTGGTGGAGAGGAGACAGAGTGATGAAGCCAATTAGCAGATATTAGAAGATTAGCCAATTAACAGAACCAACATAAATGTATTGCAGATATCGTTAAAGTTCAATAATTTTATGTACACATTTTAGAATTAGTCTGATTCAAAGGAGAATCAGAAGGCTGAATCCTGACTGACAGAGGAGGAGTTGGGGATGGAGGAGGGTAATTAGCTATTGAGCAATGCAAAAACTGCTGATAATACTGAGGGACCTTATATATGAATGCTTAGATAGGTGTCGTATTCCCATAGGTTGATGGGGATCAGCTGAGAGTCAGCTGATGCGAGCTTGACTAACGTGACCTGCCAGAACTAACGCTACGCTTGATTTCTGTCATTAATTACTTGCCCTCATGTCGTTCTAAACCCGTAAGACCTTCATGTTGGGAACACAAATTAAGATATTTTTGATGAAATACGAGAGCTCTCTGACCCTGCATAGACAGCAAGGGAACTACCACGGTCAAGGCACAGAAAGGTAGTAAGGACATTGTTAAAAAAGTCCATGTAACATCAGTGGTTCAACCATAATGTTATGAAGCTACGAGAATACTTTTTGTGTGCAAAGAAAATAAATATGATGACTTTATTCAACAATTTCTTCTCTTCTGTGTCAGTCTTCAACATGCGTTCAATGCATGCGTGTTGGTCCTGCAGCAACATTCCCATTAGCCAATCAGATTTTTGGTTGTAGTTTTGGTCGATTCTGGAATTATGGTTTAGAAATTATGCCGAATAAGGTGTTTTTTCTTGGTTATGTAAACGTTAAGGGAACATTCCCTTACAAGACAAGATTATCGGAACATACTTTTGAATGTAGCAACATTTAAAAAAAATCATGTTTCAGAAGAAAAATCATGAGAAATGTAGGAATAATGTTTCTGTGCTAATGTTTTGCTTAGCATTATTGAAGACCAGACAAGACAAGTAATATTATTGGAACATTCATGTTTATAAAACATTAGCAGCACAAAAACATGGAACGTTTTTTTTTTTCTGAAACTAACGTCTAAATTATTTTTTACTACTTCTTATATTACTGAGAACATTCAAATGTAACGTTCCCATAATGTTTGCACAATAATAAAACTGAATTATGCCTTTAACATTTGCGTAAACAAGGGGGAAAAAAGCATTTTTAAAACATAAAAACTGTTTAAAACATTGAAATTTAACGTTTTGAACATTCAGAGAACATTCAGAAATTACATTTCCATAACTTAATGGGAACATTAGCAAAGCATTCTGAAAACATACTTTTGTTAGCTGGGATGTTAGGTGCCTGGTTCTGTGAGATGGGAAAAGCAATATGTGTGATGAGTCTGATTTATTACATCTGGAGCGCTTTATATTTGAAGAAAGCCAGAGGATATTGGAGTAAGTAGTTCAGATGATTGCTCTGCATGGTCGAGAGGCGGGAATATGAGGCTGTTTTGCAGGATAGCCCTGATCCCTGATGAAGCTCACATGCTCCAGGACATTAAAGCCCCATAACACAGCACTAAAGACAGTCGAGGGTGGATTTATGAACCGCTGGATGAGGTCCAGGCCCTCGCTGTCTGCCAGTGGACAGATCTCATCTGCAGAGGGTTGTTTGGTTGCACTGGTGGTTAGCCAAGTGTTGATCATTCTAAACCAGGTTAGGATGACGGCTTGTCAATTACAAGTAACTTAATGCTAGAGGTTGTGGTTACATTTCACATACTCTGAACCTCAGATTCAGCAAAGGATCCTCTTCTTATCAATGACCATATGTGACCATGGACCACAAAACCAGTCATAAGGGTGAATTTTATGAAATTGAGATTTGTACATCATCTGAAAGCGGAATAAATCAGCTTTCCATTGATGTATGGTTTGTTAGGATAGGACAATATTTGGCTGAGATACAACTATTTGAAAATCTGGAATCTGAGGGTGCAAAAAAAATCAAAATATTGAGAAAATCGCCTTTAAATTTGTCCAAATAAAGTTCTTAGCAATGCATATTACTAATCAAAAATTAAGTTTTGATTTACTTACGGTAGGAAATTTACAAAATATCTTCATGGAACATAATCTTTACTTAATATCCTAATGATTTTTGGCATAAAAGAAAAATCTATCATTTTAACCCATACAATGTATTTTTGGCTATTGCTACAAATATACCCCAGCGACTTAAGAATGCTTTTGTGGCCCAGGGTCACATATTGGCTGTAAAGGGTTCATGTATTCTTTATGTGGCTATTTGGGGATTTTAAAAAAAACACCTGATTATACTGTAAGATCTTCAGAAGTTCTACATAAAACTATTAGATCTTTTAAAGGTTAGGTTACCTCAAAATTAAATTTGCCATTTAGTCACCATCACGTCATTCCAAACTCTTTTGATTCGTCTGTAGAACAAAAAAATGAGATATTTAGCACAGCATTCTTGCTGGTCTTTTTCATACAGTGAATGCACAAAGTGACATGCTGACAGGCTCTAATTTAGCACAGCATTCTTGCTGGTCTTTTTCATACAGTGAATGCACAAAGTGACATGCTGACAGGCTCTAAAATGGACAAAGGGCATCTTTATAGTATAATCAAAGTAGTCCATACAAGTCATATACATTATTTCACTATATAAACTATATAAATCTTCTGAAGCCACCAAAATTTAAGTCATACGTGACTTCAACAGTTCTGACAATCTTCACACTTTTTTTGGACTACTTTTATGATACTTTTAGGATTAATTTTGTTTATTTTTGATAATGCGTTTGTTGTATAGGAAAAAAGCAGCATGACAATTCTGCTAAACAGCTTTGTTTGTGTTCCACACAGAAAAACAGAAAGTCACATGGGGTTAGAATAACCTGATGGTGACAGTAAGAATTTTCGGTAACACTTTATTTTAGGGTCTCTTAACAAGTTGCTTATTAGCATGCATATTTACTAGAATATTAGCCATTTATTAGTACTAATAAAGCACATATTAATGCCTTATTCTACATGATCTTATTCTACATCCCTAATCCTACCCAATACCTAAACTTAACAACTACCTTACTAACTATTAATAATCAGCAAATTAGGAATTCATTGAGGGAAAAGTAGTAGTTAATAGTGAATAATTCTACCCTATTCTAAAACACCCTATTCTAAAGTGTTACTGAATTTTCTTTGTGCAACTTAAAAATCTTAAAGGTGACATATCATGAAAATCTGACTTTTCCAGGTTTTAAGTGCTATAATCAGGTCCCTGGTGCATCTACCAACCAAGGAAACGTGAAAAAGATTAACCCAGTAACTTCTGAGAAACTCATCTGAGAAAACGAGCGCGTCTGATTTCGCTCCCTTGGTGACGTGGCAAAGGGATCTCATTATAATATTACCTCCCCTTAATCTGTAAACTTCCACTCAAGGCGCCTTCATTTTGATTTTGGTGATCTGTGGAGTATTTTGAGCTGAAACTTCACAGACACATTCTGGGGACACCAGAGACTTATATTACATATTGTAAAAAAGGGGCATAATATGTCACCTTTAAAAAGTTTTGGTTCTAAATGGAACTTTTATTTGTTTGTTTGTTTGTTTGTTTTTAAAGGTGGCACATCAATTTTGTTTTTTGTACATTTTCATGGAACGCCATGGTGTGACAGATGTTTTGCTGTGAATCGCTCTGATTCAGAAGCAGATCCATGAACAGACACTGAGACTTTTGCATGTTCGTATTTGTGTCTGTAGAACAAGAGGGAATATTATGAACAAACACTGATGCAGGAACTGAAGAAAAACCAGCATCTGCAGGAGTATATCAGACTGCTGGAGAGCCGACTGCACCAAACAGATCTTCAGCAGTGGACTAGAGGAACTCAGGTGAGCTTACAGCATCAGATCAGCTGGGTATGCTATGTGACTTTCCTTTAACATGTTCATTGACTTTTTCTCCTTTGGAAGACCCCAGATATCAGTGGCTCCTCAGACTCTCAGCTGGTCCAGGGCCCTTCTAAGCCATCCCTGGATGTGCGGTCGACTCCAGGGCTTCCTGCGTCTCAGGGCACAAAGTCCAGTCTCAGACTGGCTGGCATGGGAACAGAGACACAATCTGACCCTATAAGAGAAGTTCAGGATCTTAAAGAACAGCTGGAGGCGCTGCGGTGTCAGGTGAGCTATCATGTGTTCATAGCATTCAATGTCATTTTGAAAAGAGACTGTAAAGTCTGACCTTTAGACAAAATAGCATATGTGATATATTTGATAAATTAGGTTTTTATGGCTAATATAGTATAATATAGAGAATATGA
Source organism: Sinocyclocheilus rhinocerous (assembly GCF_001515625.1). Classification (NCBI taxonomy): domain Eukaryota; kingdom Metazoa; phylum Chordata; class Actinopteri; order Cypriniformes; family Cyprinidae; genus Sinocyclocheilus; species Sinocyclocheilus rhinocerous. The sequence continues at coordinate 46,548 of NW_015635041.1, read as the reverse complement.
TACTCGTACTTTATATATATTCATACAAATTCAGAGACTCAAACTGAGCAAAAATATGCAATTCAATGCAGCTGCTGATATTGTTATGGCCAAAAAGTAAAATAAAATTCTGATAGCATGTAAATATATAATATAAATATCAGTCATCATCACTCTATATCTCCAATGGTATGTGTTATTAAGATGATATTTAGATGATATAAAGGACATTATATGACAAAACATATAATGTAATGCAATACAATGATGATTGAGAGATGAACAAATAAACGTTCCTCAAATACCTGATAATCAGATTTGAGACTCTAAAAAATGATTGATGGAGAATCAAGTAAAGCCGAGCTGCTTCAGTCCAGTAAGTGTTCATCTGGAAATATTACTAACAATATCAAAGACATTTTTTTCTGTTTAAAAATCAGTAAAGACAGCATGCGAACAATGAGCTCAAAGGTGGATGTTTTTACATTTTATTTTTCCTTAAAATAAAAAGTATGAACTGTCAAACAGAGGACAGAAGGTGTGAGCAACAGGTGTTGTGACAGTGATAATTCAGGGGACTTAGATATTTGCATATCAAATACGACATAGTAGGCTTTATAGAGTTAAACCTTAAACATTAGTACAGTAGGCAAACCGAAGGTAAAATATTTAGATTTGCATTTAATCATTTAGCAGACGCTTTTATCCAAAGCGACTTACAAATGAGAGCAAAGGATAATTTGCGGGTATAATTTAAGATTAATATAAGTAATAGTTTAAGTAATGTAAGTTGCATTTATTTATCATTTTATATATTTAAAAAAAATAAATTAATCTGCTTCATAGATGTTTTTACTCTGTTGTAATTGTAAAAGACTTTGATTTTATCCATGCACAGACTCAAATCTACGAGGCTGATTATAAAACCGAGCAGAAGGACCATGAGCGCATGCTGCAGGAGAATAAGCGTCTGCGGCGCAGAGAGGCAGACATGCGTCAACAGATAGCACTGCTGCAGGAGCAGGTGAGCACCGGAGAGCACTCAAACACTCAAACACACTCAAACACTCCAGCAGGTGGCACATGTTACTAGCTAATCACTGTTTCCTATCAAACACAGTCATCTCCCTCTGTTTGGAGGTTGATTCCTCTAAACTGTGTGCTAACACTTTATTTTGATAGTCCAATTCAGACATTTTACTAAGTATAATTAACTCGTCAACTCCATGTCAGCTAGCAGTTATTAGAGTATTAGTAGACTAATATCTAACTAATATCTGCTAAAACTTTATTATGATGGTACTTAAAGGGACAGTTCACCCAAAAATGTAAATCCTGTCATAATTTACTCAGCCTCAAGTTGTTTCAACCCTGCATAAGTTTATTTCTTCTGTTGAACACAAAAGAAGATATTTTTAAAAGAAAAAAAAGCTGATGGTCCCCATTGACTTCCATACTATTTTTTTCTCTCCATACTATGGAAGTCAGTGGGGACAATCAGCTGTTTGGTTACCCATTTTCTTCAAAATATCGTCTTTTGTGTTCAATGGAAAAAGAAAGTCATACAGGTTTGGAATAACCTGAGGGTGAGTAAATGATGACCTATAAGTATGAACTATAAGTAACTTTGTTATACATGTAAAACGTCAACCTATGAAACAAACCCTAACCTTACAGACTACTAGTACTCTACTGAGAGTAAGTTGGCATGTAGTTGCAAAGTTACTTTTAGTAGAGTGTATAAAGTGGGCTATCGAAATAAAGTGTAAACAAAAGGTAAACCCTGTGACACTGTTACATGTTTGTTTCAACGGTCAGACATGTCAACTACTGGCTTGACTGACCAATGCCAGAGAGCAGTAACAATTGAGCTAATGCAAAGATTATTGAACACAGAAGCAGAATATTGGACAGTGCATGAAAAAGTTCAAAGAAGATTTTCTGAGCCATTTGCAGAGGAGCGTTTCATTAATCTCTTTTAATCTCTTTTTTTATCATAATGCTGTCACCTGTGTATGTCACTGCAGGTCACGCTCATCTGAGTTCCATGTCAAAGATTTCCATTCCATTGTATTTAAAAATCTTGTAGCAAAAGGAAATGAGGTTTTGGTGGTTTCCAGTGAAACTAATTGTGGTGCCATGCAGTTGTGACGTTGAGTATGTCATAAGAGATGATCAGTGATGGGTGCAATGCATTCCTAAATAATTAATCCCCGTAATTGAATTATGTTTCCTTGAAAGAGTAAAGTAAGGGAATACAGTTTGTCTGTAATGTAATTTGTTTGATGTAATTGCATTGAATATTGTATAGGAGATTTCAATGTAAAACAATAGCAGATTTAACACCAAAATGTAATTTCTATTAATGGAACCTTCTCCCTTTAAATTCTTTGTTCAGTTCATGAATAATTTATGTAAGTTTATATTATTTAAATAAAAGATCAGTTTCATGTCTATTCTGTCGAGGTTGATCTGTGAATTTAGTCATTTTTTTTATTTAGCAGACGCTTTTGTCCAAAGCGACTTACAAATGAGGACAATGGAAGCAATCAAAATCAGCAAAAGAGCAATGATATACAAGTGCTATAACAAGTCTCAGTTAGCTTAACGTAGCACACGTAGTAATTGTAGTAAGTGTTGGGGGTGAATCATTACAAGTAATGCGAGTTACGTAATCAGATTGCTTTTTTCAAGTAACTAGTAAAGTAACGCAATACTTTTTTAATTTACAAGAAAATATCGGAGTTACTTTTTCAAAAAAAGTAACAGCAGTTATTGATTGATTGATTATTACTATCAGTCTTGGGGGTAACGCATTACAAGTAACTCGAGTTACGTAATCAGATTACTTTTTTTTCAAGTAACTAGTAAAGTAACGCATTACTTTTTTAATTTACCAGAAAATATCTGAGTTACTTTTTCAAAAAAGTAATGCCAGTTACTTTGTTTTCCCAAGTATTGACTGAGAGCTCTCCTGTCCTCATATTGGGAGAAATCAGAAGTGCAGAGGAATTGTGTACGCTGTGTGAACATATGTTACTGTAGTTCTAGACTAAATGTGAATGTGCATTAATTCATCCCACTCACAAAAAACAGATTTAGTATTCATCAAAATGAATTAAAACAGTGAAATGCAAACTCAGAATATGACGCAAACCTGCAATAATTAAATATGTTAAATAGCACAAATGTATCTAATCCCATTTTATTAACCAATGTCTTTGCTGCTGACCTTTGCTGATCCAGTTCAACCATACTAATAAGCAAAAATTACTTTAGAGAAAACTAACAATTGTGCTTTGTTTTTTTATTGCTGAAGAGTGTTTCTTCTCCTGCGTTCTACTGTACAGACGTGAATTTACTTTTGCTTCAGCCTGAGGTTTATTCATTACACTTTTTGGTGTGAAAGGGCTTTTATATTTGCTATAAATAGAACTTCTTATATTAAAAACAATCAAGCCCTGCTTATATTTAAAAAGTAATGCGAAAGTAACGCAAAAATAATATAACGCATTACTTTCCATAAAAAGTAACTAAGTAACGTAATTAGTTACTTTTGTAGGGAGTATCGCAATATTGTAATGCATTACTTTTAAAAGTAACTTTCCCCAACACTGGTAATTTTTTTTTTACAATTATATAACAAATAAAAAGAAAACAGATAGAATAGTAAAAGAATAGCGCAAGCTAGTGTTAGATGCCTTTTTTGCTTTTGTTAATTGTATAATAAATAAAAAGAAAACAAAAAGAATACAAAAAGATTAGAAAAACTAAAGAAAACAAGCAGTAAATGAATAGAGTGCAAGTCTAAAAGGGACA
>NW_015635041.1:38727-41065 GCF_001515625.1 Sinocyclocheilus rhinocerous | reverse complement strand
CTGCGTTCTACTGTACAGACGTGAATTTACTTTTGCTTCAGCCTGAGGTTTATTCATTACACTTTTTGGTGTGAAAGGGCTTTTATATTTGCTATAAATAGAACTTCTTATATTAAAAACAATCAAGCCCTGCTTATATTTAAAAAGTAATGCGAAAGTAACGCAAAAATAATATAACGCATTACTTTCCATAAAAAGTAACTAAGTAACGTAATTAGTTACTTTTGTAGGGAGTATCGCAATATTGTAATGCATTACTTTTAAAAGTAACTTTCCCCAACACTGGTAATTTTTTTTTTACAATTATATAACAAATAAAAAGAAAACAGATAGAATAGTAAAAGAATAGCGCAAGCTAGTGTTAGATGCCTTTTTTGCTTTTGTTAATTGTATAATAAATAAAAAGAAAACAAAAAGAATACAAAAAGATTAGAAAAACTAAAGAAAACAAGCAGTAAATGAATAGAGTGCAAGTCTAAAAGAGACCATTTTTTAAGAATAGAATTAGAATATTATAGAATTTTCAAATTCTTTGAAAACAGCACTCAAATCCAATCTAGTGACACCATGAAAACTCACTTTTTTTGTTTTAATTAAAAGTAATTAGTAATAAGTAATGCAGTGCTTTTTAGAGAGAGTAATTAGTACAGTAATCTAATTACACTGTTGAAGACGTAATTATTAGCTAGTAATTAATTTCGTTTTTAGAGTATGTTACCCAACACTGGAGATGACTAAAATAGACTGTGTTTCACAGGAAACCTGATGATTATCTTGTCTTATCTTCTCTTTCTGTTTTTATGGACTGACAACCGGATGTGCACATTAATATGAATTTATTTGCCATTTAATTTCTGTATCATTATAGACTAATATTGCGAAAACAGAAAAGGTATCAACTGCACATATACACTATCAAAGGAGATATCTCATATGTTTTAAATGTCATCTTGTTGATTTTCTCAGCTGAAGGTGTACGAGGATGATTTCCAGAAGGAGCGCTCAGACAAACGCATTCTCCAAAGACTGCTGATGAAGAAATCTCCAGCCGAGAAAGAGCCGGTTCTGGTGCATCGCTGCAACAACGAGCAGGACCGGCCCAGAGCAGACAGGAGAAAGCTCAGAGAAGAGCAGCGCGGCGGATACGTCTGTCCCAAACACTGTGAGCACCACGGCCAGCTGGACTTCCCCTGAACGCCCACAGATTCATTCATCACATTAAACAAATGCACACAAGCTACTTCGTATCTTTAAAACTTCCAAAGTTCCTTTTTAACTGCTTTATTTATATGAGGTTCTTATTTTTTTATTGTATCATTCTTTCATATTGTTTGTCACTGTGTTTGTACAGTGACTGTGTGGAAACTGTGCACTTTTGTATCGTCTCAGTGTAAATAAATCTGAAGCCCTTCACTGACTGAAAACATGAAACTCAAACAATCCTGTATACTGTCATCTTTATAAGCAAATTTATTTTGTCTTGTTAATATGTCAGCTGACTTTATGGCAATATATTAACTGACTTATTGCAGAAAAACAATACACTTTGAGAAGGAAACGATTAAATAAGTTTCTGAAGCTTTGACGATAAGGAAGCCCATGGCCATTGGAATTCCCTATATTGAGCTCATTTCTTATGAGTTACTGTTTGTTTTTTCCAGGATGTTTGCTCAGTTGTAATCTCATTCAGTAAAGTTCATCTCTGATTTTGTGTTTTCACTGTACATAGCCCATGTTAAATAGGTCAGGTTTTAATGTGTTATTATAACGCATCAGAATTGTCCTTTTTTTAAACGATATTGTTTTAATAAAACTGCATTACCATAGATGTTTGTCACCCAAATTCTTAACCATCCATATTCTTTGATTACGATTTTACTCATATATATTAAATAAACATTGACATATTATATTTAAGAAAGAAATTGCTAATAGCTCTATTTCGGCTATTCAGATATAACAAAATATACAGTATGTTGAAAACGCATATTTAATATTCATGATCATATTATTATTGCAGGATTTTTTTTCTTTTTAAACAGAAATGTGACCCTGGACCACAAAACCAGTCATAAGGGGAGATTTGATGGCTGAGATACAACTATTTGAAATCTGGAATCTGAGGGTGCAAAAAAAAAAAAATCGAAATATTGAGAAAATCGCCTTTAAAGTTGTCCAAATGAAGTGCTTAGCAATACATATTACTAATCAAAAATTAAGTTTTGATATATTTACGGTAGGAAATTTACAAAATATCTTCATGGAACTTGATCTTTTCTTAATATCCTAATGATTTTTGGCATTAAAGAAAAATCGATAATTTTGACCCATACAATGT
>NW_015635041.1:27134-37745 GCF_001515625.1 Sinocyclocheilus rhinocerous | reverse complement strand
AGTTGTCCAAATGAAGTTCTTAGCCATGCATATTACTAATCAAAAATTAAGTTTTGATATATTTACGGTAGGAAATTTACAAAATATCTTCATGGAACTTGATCTTTTCTTAATATCCTAATGATTTTTGGCATAAAAGAAAAATCTATCATTTTGACCCATACAATGTATCGTTGGCTATTGCTACAAATATACCCCAGCGACTTAAGACTTAATTAGCTCACAAATGTCTGAAATGTGACTGAAGTTGCACACAATTTTGGCAGAAAAATATTCAATAATGCAATAAAAGTCAACACATAAACAGAATAGTAGTTGAAATATTACAACAACAAAAAAGGAAATCTTTAGAAATAGAAACTATTTTAAATATTTTATTTTAATAATTAAGCCATTATTTTGTTGACCTTTAGACACTTTTCACAGATTTGAATAGATAGTAGCTAAGTAAATAGTATAATATATAGTAAGTACCTACTGTATGGTTTGGGTAAATGTCATATATTAATAAATGATTTTGCTTTACGAGCAGGTGACAATGTAGGTCACGTTCATCACGTACTGAGAGAGACAAAAAAAGGCATTGTGTTCTTGAGTAAGTATTATCCGGTTACAGATATGACTTATGACTTTCTAGAATTTCCAGCATCATTAGCTGACTTGCTCAACATATTTGGCATACTTACACACCCTGGCATGTATGATAGGGTGGTTAAAATATTTTCTTTTTTTTCCCCCTGGAGTCTAAAATAGTAAAGATGTCATACGATTTCATTTTGGAGGCGGATCCTAATTCGCAACTTCTTGTATATAAACACAGTTTGACAGTGAAGAGCAAGACATCTCAGGACGAAACAGCCTGAAGAGCAAAGAACAGGTATTGGCTGAATTAAATATGATTCAGTTTCCATACTTTCCTCGATAGATTTATAATTGTTGTATACTGTTCTTTCAACTTTGTCTACAGCTTGAACCAAGAGGAAATCAGCATCTCAGGTTTGTGTTTTTTGTTGTCTGCTCACACACTCGGTGAACTTTAGCAAATAAGTCTACTAGAGTAGCACGTTCTTCCCATTTAATTGCTCATGGACCATTGCCTCCAGTCACTATAGCACTCTCTGTGCCTGCATAAACAACCCAGAATAAATGTGCCATGAATAAGTGGGGAAGAGTAAGAGCCAAAACAAGGAGGTTTTCAGAGGTCGAAAATGGAAATGACTGAATGTGGATGCAAAGTTTTGTTTCCCATCTTTCTGACCAGGTTATTAAAACAGGTTTTCTTTCCCTGTGTAGTGTGCACAGCTGAGCTTTAGCCCTTGAGAAGCAAACGAAGCAAGAGACGGCGTTCTCAGCACATCTCCAGCAGATAAGCGGAAGTTTCACTGCATTTTCAGACATGAAGAGAGACGCGGCTGAGATTCAGGCCTTGTACGAGCAGCAGGGGTACATGTCGGCCATTCCCATCCTGAGTCCTGAAGAGCTGCAGCAGGCCCGGGATGCCTTCGCTGAGCTGGAGAGAAAACATGGTGAGCTTCAGTGCTGTCGTCTTACATGTGTGACCATGGGCCACAAAACCAGTCATAAGGGTGAATTTTATGAAATTGAGATTTGTACATCACCTGAAAGCTGAATAAATAAGCTTTCCATTGATGTATGGTTTGTTAGGATAGGACAATATTTGGCCGAGATACAACTATTTGAAAATCTGGAATCTGAGGGTGCAAAAAAATCAAAATACTGAGAAAATCACCTTTAAAGTTGTTCAAATGAAGTCTTAAGCAATGCATTTTACTAATCAGAAATTAAGTTTTTATATATTTGCGGTAGGAAATTTACTACTTACTATCTTCATGGAACACTTAATATCCTAATGATTTTGGCATGAAAGAAAAATCGATAATTTTGACCCATACAATGTATTGTTGGCTATTGCTACAAATATACCCCAGCGACTGCTTTTGTGCTCCAGGCTCACATATAAGACTTTGAATTGAGGTTTGGACTTGAATTAATCCAAGTATTCCTCAACAGGTGAAGATTACACCGCTTACAGCCTTCATAATGTCCACAAGGAGTATGACTGGGTGATGGGCCTCGCCAAACACCCTAAGCTTCTGGAGGCGGTCATAGCGGTTCTGGGGCCAGATGTCATCCTGCTGGACTCCAGATTCATTTGTAAATATCCAGTACGTAAGACGCAAGAAAGCACCGGCGTCATCCAACCGAACAACACCTGTGACAAGGAAAAGGACGGTGTTGAGAAGACAGACGGGATGCCGTTTGTGGCCTGGCACCAGGATATGAAGTAAGCACAATAAAAACGGTATTTCGGGTTTATGTTGGCTTAGATATCCATTCCGAGTGTTCAGTAACCATCATATGTTGGTTTCCAGGTACTGGGGCTTTGATGGAGGTCCCGTTCTGTCCGTCTGGCTCGCTCTGGATGACTCACTTGAGGACAACGGAGCACTGCAGGTTATTCCAGGTATGAACACCGTCTCTGTTTGCAAGATAGATCGTGCCACTTTGTTTGGTTTGTGAGGTGTCTAAACTTCTTTCCCAACAGGAAGCCACCACTCTGGTCTTCTGCCCCATTACCAGTCAAAACGAGCTGGCAACATGCTAAGCGTCAATCAGGAGATCCCAGAGGAGCTGGTGGAGACGGAGAAGGCCATCTTATGCCCCCTTCAAGCTGGTCAGATGTCTGTGAGTATGAATACTTGCCATGACCGTCTGAAAAAAATAACACACTGCCATGTCAAAACCACGGAACAAATCAAAACGAGCTTATATCTGAGTTTAATTTAAGTTTGCTTCTGGATTCAGATCCATGATGGACTTCTGGTTCATGCCAGCGATCCCAACACATCTAATAGGAGGCGCTGTGGCTATGTGATCCGATATGTCCCTACATGCACTTATCCAATCCAGGTAAACATCTCACTCAGTTTACATTTCACATAGACATATCCACAGATGTTTAAACATAAATATGTGTGTGTTTTGCTGACAGGACCCTGAGCGTCCCAGGACTTTTCTTGCCACAGTGCTGGTCAGCGGTATTGACAAACACAACCATTTCTCCAACAAAACCTCCAAACTGTGACCGGCTTATAATGACCTCTTTATTTAAGACATGGGTGCTTTAGCTTTATGAACTAATTAAACTCTAACAATGTGTGTCAAATGAAACAGCGTTTTTTTTTTTAGCTGTTCTACCTGTTTTTCTTATTACTTAGCATTACTTGTGACAATTTGAAAGTTTATATTTATATGTCTTATATAATTTTTTTTTATTTAAAATTTGGGTATGTATCTTTCAGGTTTTTCAGGAAATCATGTGTTGTGGGATTTTGAACTGTATGTGTCCTTTGACTGTCACTTTCTGAATATGGAACTGATCTGAAATACTCAATAAATTGTTCAGTATTACCTCTGGATGTTTAAGTCATTTGCAAATGATTCAACAAATTGAGAAAAGACAGAGCAACAGCAACACCACATAATGCAATCCACCGAGAGCAGCTATTGCAGCCAGGTCCAGTGCAATACGGGTTAAGACATGCTTTTCCTGGGCTTTAAGTAATGTCACAAATACTTCTAAACTCATTACCGCAAACATTAGTAAATCACATTGCATTCATCATGACTCATTTAAATCCTCTCCTCCCATAAATGTTGAAAGGGAAACTCCTACAAATGCATATTCAATAAAGTCAGCCACAAAAATAACTGTCCATGCTTTTTTAGCTCTATTTTTTAACTGAATGTCTTTAGTAAATCCTGACAGTAGTTTTCTGAAGTCAAAAGAGGGTTTGCACTGGTACAAGCTGTTAGTAAATCTGGCCTTTGGTCTTGAAACCTCTATAGATCACACATAGACATGGTCTTGGTCTCATTACTTTGTGTCTTGCTCTGGATCTAGATTTATGATCTCAAACAAGCGTGTATACTAAAGCTGATAATAACCTCAGTCACTAGTCGACACTGTATCTTCATCTTCAGTTCTCCTGAAGACGTATGGGAAAATTGTAAACAAAAAATAAGATGAAAACCTACATATGCATGAGTATCTGGAGTGAATCCTGCTCATTCATTCTGGTTATGCATTCTGCTAACAATATGTAACTTTGCAGCTCCATGTCAACTAGCAGTCATTAGAGTATTAGTAGACTGTGTTTAATATCTGCTAACACTTTATTTTGATGCTCTCAAAAGACATTCAGCTGACTGTAAGTGACTTTGAAACTACATGTCAGTTTGTTTATTTAGTTGATCAGGATAAATTCAAACTATGCTGGTATCCTATAGATTGTGGGTGCAGGTGTCTCTTTCCTGAAGCACTGTATAAAAAACTTAAATGAGATATTTGAAAAAGAACTGATCAAACCCAGGTGAAAAAGACGTAGTATTAAATGTATTAAAAATATACTTGAAATTCAAGTAGTATGTTTATAATACATTTGACAGAATTCAAATAGTTTTGGGGGAACTATGAAATTAATTAGAATTAATTATTTTTACCAGCTTCTGCAAGCGTGCATGGCGTCTGGCTTTTGGAACCTCACTGTGACTTCAGGTAAGATTTAATTAACGTTATTTGTCTGTGCTAGTCGTGTTTGACACATGCATTGGCAGAAAAAAATAAATAAAATAAAATTAGTCATTTGCATTTCCAATGAGCTGAAATACAATTGAAATGTACTTGAAGTACATTAAAACGATGCTTCAAATATACTCTTAACTGTAGTTCATGAAGTGTTAAAAGGACATTTTAAATGTATTTTAAGAATTACACTTAAATTGCACTAAATATACTTAAAGTGGTTCCATTTTAACACAATTTCAATATATTAAATATATTACAAATAGATTAAAATCCAACTTAAACATATCTTGAAATACACTTAATATACTTAAAGTTGTTTCAAAATAATACATTTAATATGCACTTAGTATAGTATAATTTAAATATAGTAAGTATGTCTGAAAAAGCACAATTTAAATATATTTCTTTTTCACCTGGGAAGTTAGAGAGCACTTGCAGATTCCTCCAAGTTATTGGTGTTAATCTGGCACCTGGTGCTAATTTTCTTAATTATATGACAAACCCTATTTAACTGGCAGCAGTCCTGTAATTATCACTGTGATTGTAAGGTGGTGGGCCGCTCTAAGGTGACTGAAAGCCTGTGACAGGAGGCAGTCCAGATGAAGGCCAAAGGGACGACCCTTTCAGCAAATGCAAGAGAAGACAGGATAATGTGGAGACTCTCAATGGGTAATCGGTTCAACACTGCAGCTGGAATTGCTCACCAGTTCAGCGCTGGACAGGGTAAGGATCTGTCTCGGCACATTTAAGAGAAGTCGGCCTGAAAGCGCACTATGCTGTGACCTAACCTCTCATCAACTGAAAGAATCAAAAGGCTAAACTCACCTTTGCTGAGGAGGAGCATGTTGTGTGGTTGCGTGGAGAGAGGAGAACTGGTCCAAAGTTCACTTAATGGTGAAAGCAAGCTTAATTTATTTGGATCTATCCAAAAATTATTCAGGCACCAGATATAATTTTTGATATTCGTTTACTAGTGGGTGCAGGACACTATAGTTCATTTATGTAAGTGAGGATAGCAATATAAAGTAAACCCTGTCTGTGTGTGTGTGTGTGTGTGTGTGTGTGTGTGTGTAAAATCCTAGGTTCTTGTCTAACATGATCACACTAACTTGACATTGCATTTTAGTGTGCCTGATTTAACCAATAGTGTATTGCACTTTTGCCTCTTTGTATTTTGTTTACTTTTTATTTTCTTACATTGTTATATTGTACATTGTTTGTCAAATGTGTTATTTATTGTCACAAACTATTACTTGAAATTGATATGATTTATAATGTTTTTTTTTTAATATATATATATTAAATGTAATTATTAAATTCAAATCCACTTTAGTGTTGCCAGTGTTTGGGGGTTTGAGTTGCCAATCTTAAGGAAAAACCAAGTAAGTGTACAATAAAAGTTAAAATAATACTTATTGTAAAATAATACTTATTGTGCTTGTCTATAATGATATGAACAACACACATTAACACATCAATGAACAAGAAAATGTTTAAAATCTGATCAGTTTTATTGATAATAGACTACCACAAAAACACAAAAACAGTATGTTTGCCCTGTTTTACTGAAAATGAACTGGTCTCATTGGTTTTGTGATGCTTTTTTTCCTGGGTTTAAAGGACAACATTCATTTATAAATAAATATACATATCTATTAATGTAGTAATATTCAGACAGTCAAATGACAAAATTAGGCTAGTTTGAGAACTTCTTTGACCATGACACCCAGACCATCAAAGATCTCATGGATGTCAGCGTTGCACATGAACGCACTCGTAGTCACCAGTTTGTTCTTGGAATCGATGTGTACCTCGCCCACTTTACTAGTGGGTGCAGGACACTATAGTTCATTTATGTAAGTGAGGATAGCAATATAAAGTAAACCCTGTCTGTGTGTGTGTGTAAAATCCTAGGTTCTTGTCTAACATGATCACACTAACTTGACATTGCATTTTAGTGTGCCTGATTTAACCAATAGTGTATTGCACTTTTGCCTCTTTGTATTTTGTTTACTTTTTATTTTCTTACATTGTTATATTGTACATTGTTTGTCAAATGTGTTATTTATTGTCACAAACTATTACTTGAAATTGATATGATTTATAATGTTTTTTTTTTAATATATATATATTAAATGTAATTATTAAATTCAAATCCACTTTAGTGTTGCCAGTGTTTGGGGGTTTGAGTTGCCAATTTTAAGGAAAAACCAAGTAAGTGTACAATAAAAGTTAAAATAATACTTATTGTGCTTGTCTATAATGATATGAACAACACACATTAACACATCAATGAACAAGGAAATGTTTAAAATCTGATCAGTTTTATTGATAGACTAACACAAAAACAGTATGTTTGCCCTGTTTTACTGAAAATGAACTGGTCTCATTGGTTTTGTGATGCTTTTTTTCCTGGGTTTAAAGGACAACATTCATTTATAAATAAATATACATATCTATTAATGTAATAATATTCAGACAGTCAAATGACAAAATTAGGCTAGTTTGAGAACTTCTTTGACCATGACACCCAGACCATCAAAGATCTCATGGATGTCAGCGTTGCACATGAACGCACTCGTAGTCACCAGTTTGTTCTTGGAATCGATGTGTACCTCGCCCACGTTCTTGTTCAAGTGTTTGCAGCCCAGTTCAGCCATGGCTTTAGCCACTTGAGCATACGGCCACCTGCGAACGCAAGAAAGACAACACTGAGTTCAGAACCAAAGCGCCTCTTAACCATTAGCATCATCAGAGCCCAGTTTTAATGACTCCACTGCATAAACCTGCTCAGACTCACTTCTCACACTCCGAGTCATGGCCGACGGTCAGCTCACACCCGGGAATAGCTTTGGCTGCCAGCACAGGAGAGATGCAGCACATGCCCATGGGTTTCTTGGCCTGATGGAAAGCTTTAATGACCTTCTCAATCTCAGGTTTGATTGAGTAGTCCTTGCCTTTGGTGGCCCAGTCGCTCAGGTTTTTAGCCACTCCAAAACCACCTGTACGGCACATTAAGAGTTAATTTACCATTGAAGAGGTCACGAAGAAAGAAATCTAATTTTCTTGAGATTTGAACATAAGAGATAAGTCACTATACCATTAATGAAAGTTTCAGACTTTCAGTTTCAGAACTCAAAACTTCCATGCTAGTCCAAAAACAGCTTTTACTGGCACGGCCGGTTGCATAAGACTAGTCTTACAACTTGGTCATCTGGGTTTTTTTTTTTCTTTCTTCATTCTAGTGTGTGTGTGTGTGTGTGTGTGTGTGTGTGTGTGCAATCACTGAAGTAGGTGTTTACAAGTCTTAAAATAGACCCGCCCATTTAAACAAATTTCAAATCAGAGGGTAGAGAATGGCCTTTTATTTCTAAATTATGACAGTTTTTGAGGTAGGTAGGTAAATAAATACGTAAATAGCCTAGTAACAACAAGTGCACCTTACATTATAAAAATGGATGCCAGGTTGTTTTCACTGAATTTTAACACTTAAGGCCCATTCATGTCAAGGACGTTAATTGTAATGATTATAAATATAATAATGATATAATGAAGCAGCAGACGTCAAAACTGCAGAACGTGATCGTCCATTCATTTGGATTTTAATGAAGTTATCGCTATATATTTCTCTCTATAGTGATCCTTCGTGCTGTGGGCGGGTCTTTGCCGCAGCTCTTTGATCACCTGGAATGATGAGCGCATCAAAGGCGCCGACGTCCAGCGTGGCCAGGTCTGTGACGTCACCCCGGGCGATGCGCGCGCTCTCCTGCAGCACGTTCCTCTTGTCCGTCCCGGGCTTGCCTTCACAGTGGTTCACCACATGCATCATCTCAACATCAGGCGCAAACATCTGGACCTGCGAAGCAACGTCAGCTGCATGTGAGACGGAGCTGCAAATGAGCCGAGTTTCTGCTTATTTCAAGGTTTAAAGAACCCCCAGATTTTCAGAGTGTTCTTTGTGTTGCTTTATTTGTGTGCATTATTACCTTGGCACCTGCTCGGCTGAGGTGCACCATCACAGCAGACGCCTCGTGAACCTCTGTGCCGTCATACACGCCGCAGCCGGACAGAATCAGCGCCACGCGCTTTGCCATGCCTGCTGCACAAAACACACACACACACACACAGAGAGAGACATTCACTATTAATGCTGGCCTTTAACTGCACGTATTCATTCGAACAGGACTCTTCTTGACACTGAGAAAAGATATGGCAAGTAGTAGGCAACAAGTGGCAGTCACTTACACACTGGCAGAATTCAATATTTACATAGCGCTCGCGCCCTAGAGATCTCGCCCAGGTAACACAAGCTCAGTTTCCACGGAGGTAACGTAAACAAGCATTGAACTGAAACGGGATTCAGGGAATATTTCTTTATTACAACATATCGATTAACATTTGCCGCAGCTGCTTTCACGGGCTGCTACAAAATGTTGATTAACATTAAACAACAACCTTAAGAAACATCAGAACTGTAATACAGAAAATAGCATACCTACTGTTAAAATAAAAGATGTTTCGATGTTCAACAGTCTTAAAGTTTTCATTAATTGCAGTCGTTTAAAGCAGTGCAGCAGCCTACCTTGTTGAGTTGAGTTGAGCAGTGAAGTGTGTTTCTTCCTGAGTGTTTCTCTCTCCACACACTTGTGTGCTGCTTATATTGGTTCGGGACAGTCCCTCCCACGAAGGCGTGTTCCAGGAAGGAAAATCAAACTATATTGTCTCTGTTTTCTCGTATAGACTGTGCCTAGTCATACCTGTTTCTTTCTGAGTTCTTTCTTTCATATTAACCGCACTGTAACGAAGCTGAAGACAAGCTTCATGTGAATGAAAGAGGGCAGTGTTCAGAACTCTATAGTTACCAACTTTAGTAGCCTATATATCTTTATTTGAGAAGCAAGTATCAAAGTAAATGCAGCACAAGGTTCTGCTCAGATTCACACAGGTGTCCTCGTAGAGTATCCGCAGGTGTAATATTTCACATCCATTATATCCCATTACCATCTGACAACCACAAAGTTTCATAACACTTATCTTCATTTTGAGCTCTGCATTTATTGTTTCATTAATTCATTTGAAATTAATGTATAATGATTAATGTAATGTAGCTAACTTTAATTTAGAAAATTTGAGTTTTTGAAACGTGTTTCTTGCTATTAAAAAAAAAAAAATCTGCATTCATACAAAATTCACATTTTATGTATACATAAAAATGTACGTTTCAATTTATTAAACAAAAAGTAGGCTAAAATAAGTTATGTAAAATGTACTTAAAAGGAGCAAAGGTTTGAATAAATAAAAGTTATTTGATTGAATTAATTGTGTTTTGTATTAGAAGCATTGTAGTAATTTTCCAGCAGTGGTGTAAAGGATGAGGAAACTCCAGGATAAGAGGAAATAAAGGGCTTTTGTGAGCGCATGTCTGACGTCACGGCGCATGACGTCACGGGTGTGTATATAAGCCGCGCGCGTGTGAGAAGAGCGCGTCTGACTGAGGATGGCGGAGTCTGAGTCACTGCACTTCTCCGTCGGAGTCCTGGGCATTTCTGGGGGTAGGTGGCAGAAAACAGAAGAAAAGAAAAAAATACGATTTTAGAAATTATTTATTAGCGAGTATTTAAGTATATATAATCGCAGTTATTTACCTCGAATGTTAAATAAATAAATAAAAATACAACTTTTCGCAAGAAATGCCTACATTAAAAATGATTTGCATTACGAATTGTATTGCAAATGTTTATTAATAGGCTAATTATAATAGTCATACTTGTGAGTTTAATTATTTTTCATATTTGGCTTATTATTTACGGATTATTTATTATTCCCCTAAAGACAGTAGAGGGCAAAACTAACGTGTGTACTGTACTTTAACTACACCGCTGATGTGAAAACACATAAGATGTAAATCTTCATTGATTCTGTTCATCTCTGGTAATCCTTTTCCCCCTAAAAGAAGATAGTAATGCTCATAGGCTAATAATAATAATAATAATAATAATAAT
>NW_015635041.1:1278-25953 GCF_001515625.1 Sinocyclocheilus rhinocerous | reverse complement strand
ATAATAATAATAATAATAATAATGTCTTGTGAATAGGTTCTTTGTTGCTTCTGGTGAACAACTATGCGAGCTCTCCAGATGAACCTCTGATCACAAACACAGCTTTAGGAGTTCTGCTCCTCATATTCGCTGCTCTGCTGGCTTATTCAGGTATGTGTTGCACATTATTAGACTACAAACAGATGTAATGTATTGCACACAGAAATGCAAATCACATTTTTTTTTTTTTTTTACTTACAATTTGATCAAAAGTTTTGTTTTGTTTTGTGTGTGTGTGTGTGTGTGTGTTTATAGTCTTTGTTGTCTTAGTTTTATAGTGTCAAATGAAGAAATTGAAAATAAATTGAAAACTCTTTTTTTTTCATTTAGTTAATTTATTAACTAATGTCACTATATCCAGCTTGAAATATTACAAATGTAGTACATGTAGACTTGAAGCTCAAAGTAGATTATTTGATTTTTAAGAAAGCATCAACAGTGTGACTGCACTATCAAAACAGTGCTGTTTTTGAGCACTCTGACAGAAAACATTGGCTCTTTAAATGTCATGGGTTTGGAGCGGAGCTATATTTGTTTGTCTGACTAATTGGAGACAAGGGAGTTTTTCAAGATTTTTTTTTATTTTTTTTTTTAACTCTACAGAAATTACACATTTCACCTTTAAACTCTTTTTAACTTTGAATACATAAATGCACTTTGTTTTATAAATCATCCCATGTAAAACGTTCCCTCTCTATCCTTCATTCTTCATCTCACTGTCCTTTTATCCAGGTGTTCGACGCAGCCAGTCCCACAATGTACTCTTTGGTAGTCTGTGTCTGACAGTGTCAGCCCTATGGTGCGGTTCGGGTTTAGTGCACATACTTGCAGGCGAAAACATAATAAATAGCAGCAGAGGGCTGAGAGATGCCATGGTGCCAGGCCTTGCAGCTTTCACTCTGGCACTGCTTGCTATCTGCATCGTGGCTCTTTTATGTCACGAGGTTGTCCTCTCATTCATCGCCCTGAGCATATGTTTAGCGTGCGCCCACCAGATTGCAGGTCTGGCAGATTCGGCCTTCGGACAGGCAGCCACTGCTGTCTGCTACCTCATGGTCTGTTTTGTGGGCGCTTACTTCGGAAGTGGCCGTTTGTTATCGTACATCACACAGAGAAAGATTCAGCTCCCTGGAACGTTCAACAAAGATAGCGCGAAACCAATGCAAAGTCAAGAGGCTAATGATGTTGTGACAGTCGGAGTAATCATGAACTTGTTGTCGGCTAGTGTGCTGGCTTGTCCTCTGCTCGGTGTTGTCCCTAAGCTCTTCTCTGGCCATGTGCCCTGGCTGTGGACCGCTGGCGTCTTCCAGCTGGGTGTGTGTGTTAAGAGCTACAGATCTATGGACACCCTGGCAGCCACTTTCTATGGCTTCACCTCCATCCTGCGGTTCACTGAAGGCTACACCGCGCTAGTGGTGCACTTCACAAACCAAGTGCCCTATTCCCCAGTGCCATTTCCAGTTGTATTTTCAGTGTTGTTTTTCATCCTGGCCTTGTTTAACTTGCAGGGAGGGTTTGTGAACACCATCTACCAGCTGTTTTTTGTAGCATACTGTATTGCAATTGCATCCGAATCCCAAAGCTTCTTTCAGAGGGGAACGCAAGGCGTACAGGCCGCCATATTCGTTGCCTCTGCTTTTGTACTCATTATAACCCTTTATAACATGGCTTCCTCAAACAAGATACCTACAGGTGCAGGCTTCCTTAAGAACCTGTTGGCCCACAGTAATAGATTTGTCTTGCAAACCAATGGCAAAGAGCTACACGCTCCCTATCTGGGCTACTCTAAATATGCCAACGCCGAAGTGTTGGGCCACGGCTGCAGTGTCCTGGCCGCATTTTCGATCACAGCCTCGCTTTCTAGCGGAAACCCCTTGGCTATTCTGATCCTGCCTTGGGCGGTGGTTTCCGGTGGTGTGCTGCACCTGATATGTGGCTCTGTTGCCTTCTCTCGAGGAAAGACCCTAGAGAGTACGAGTTTCATCCTTTACGGTATCATGTGGACAGTGTGGGGACTGACGCGCTTCGGAGGCCTCTATGGAGATGTGCGTGGCCTACACCTTGCTGTGGGAATTATCAGTTTCATGCTCTTCAATGTGTTAGTGACAGCTGGAGCCCTGTTTCTCAACAAGGCCTGGTTCATCTATACCTTCACCTTCCAACTCATCCTCATTAGCTTCTTATTGGATGCAGTAGGCGCGCTGCCCTATGGCTACGATATCGGCGTGACCATTATCCTCGGGCTGGTCAGCTTCTACATGTTCCTGGCCAGCATTTTCAACTGCACCTTTAAAAGCCCACAAATGCCTTTCGGTGATCCTTTCATCAAGTTGAGCGGCTTTGGAGGAGGCAAAGACAGCTGCCCTCACCTTCCAGCCAGGAAGTCCTCATCCGTTCAGCAAATTGCAGGTGAGTCACTTGAGTAAAATTGAAAAATTTGCTATGTATCGGTGTATACATGAATGCATATGTGTCTATACCAATATTTCCTTTCTTTTATGACAGAGATCATGAAGAATGGGGGCATATGTGGAATGCCCACAGACACCGTCTATGTGCTTGTGGCAGCTTGCAATCGCCCACAGGCTGTTGAAAAGGCATATAGGTCAGTTATCTTCCCCACTACTATTTCAAGTAAGTCGGTAACACTTTAGTTTAGGGACCAATTTTCATTTACCAATTCTCTCTATTAACGAGTTGCTTATTATCATGCATATTACTTGCACACTGGCTGTTATAAAGCACATATTTTATGGCCTATTCTGCATGACCATATTTTAGATCCCTTAATCATACCTAAAACTACTATACTAACTATTAGTAAGCAGTAATTAAGAGTTTATTGAGGAAAACGTCATAGTTAATTGTTAGTTTGGTCCCAAAAACAAAAGTGTGACCGAAAAGTCTTTGGTTTCTGCTCCACCAGTGTTTTCTAACCATGCAATCACACCTTAATAGGGTAAAGAAACAGGCGAAAGAACGACCCATGTCCTTATGGATTTCATCTATAAAGCAGTTGGAGCCAGTCAGGGACCAGATCAGCCCTCTCCTTTGGGAATTTATGGAAGCTGCTTGGCCGTCTTCCATTAGCTTAGTTATAGCTAGAGGTGGGTAATGTGATATTCACATTGTGCTTGACATGTGTACCAAATTTGGTCAAATTTAACCCAGACTTCTCCATTTATTTGTAGCTCCATGGATGGAATTCTTCGGATTGGGCGACTCATCCAAATACATTGGCACACCGCAGAGCATAGCTATAAGAAACCCAGACTGCACTGTTGCTACACACCTCATTAATGCGGTATGTGTTGTCATGTTTGCTCATAGAAATGCTATTTATCGTAGACCTTTACTGTATAAACCATGCATTTCTGTTTGACTAGGTGGGTCCCATTGCGGTCACCTCTGCTAATCCGACCGGTGAGGCAGATACTACCCATCATAACCAAGTTTATGCAAAACTTGGTGACAAGGTACGGAGGTGGTTTATTTTTTGAAGATTCATAGGTATTACTTATTGGGGGACTTAAATATCATTGGCGTGTATCCTGCAGGTAGATGGGGTGCTTTGTGATGGACCGTCGCCAGAGAATATCGCCTCCACAGTGGTAGACTGCACTAAAATTGAGAGTGGCCAGATTGGGTTTTTCCGTGTCGGGCTTATTCCTAAATCTAAGGTAACTAGTGATCCTTCCAGCACGCATGTCCTATTATTCAAAAACTTATGCAGCTGTCTGAAGTTAACTGCAAATCTGTTTTGTTGTGATTTTCTCAAGGTTCTTCAGATCTTCGAGGAGATTCAGAAGAAGCACATGCATGGTCAGACAAATGCAGCTTTTGAGACGGATGTCGCAGTCTCTCAGACAAACTTGTCAGAGACTCGAACAGACTCTGGGATTGGTCAAAATGCCCCTTCCGACTCACAGAGCTCTCTGGATCTCAGCCAACATGAGCATCAGGAGGAGGAGGACGAGTCTTTATAGACACTGCCAAACACTGAATGCGTTTCCATTTTAATTGTTCAACATGTATTGTACAGCCTTTTAGTCTGTTAACATCAGATGTTTTGGACAAATGGGCCAGGAAACAATGAAATTACAATTATATGAATGAATAAAGATGGTAATATGCCTAAATATTGCAAATAGACAATATATATGTGTTTATATTATCATTATCTTACTAGTAATTTTAAACCCTTTTCTACTTATTTATTAATTTCATGAAATATTACAATGTAACATTGTGTATATTATTAATTTGTCAATGTGTTGTTTTATATTTGTAATATACTGTAGACTTGTATAAAATATTGAAAATTAAATAAATATGGAGTCCTGACTGAATAAATCCATTCACAATCATGCACAGAACGGTAAAAACCATTGACTGAAAACCTGTCATAGATACAGCATTAGGGTCAAGCACTAAAAGTGTGTAACATTGATTGTTTTTCTGGCTGAGTCAATAACAGCCGTAGTAAAATGCTGGGGTGGGATGGGTCTAAAAAGTTCTGGGGCCAACATTAGGGTGTCCCCCTCGAACCCTCTAATGCCACCAAGTGCTCAAATTTGACCTTTTCTTCTGCTTTTATCTTTCAAATGCTTCGCTGTAGAAACAAATTGTGTCCAATCTTAATCAATATTGGATCTTCAGATCAAGCCATGTAAACCTTTTATGGATTTGTATCTGTTTTGTACGGTGGCCGGGAAGTGCAAAGCAAATCACAATTCTGAAAACAAAATAACAAATTACAAACGCAACTGCAAGTCTAAAAAACAAAATAACAATTCAGAAAGTACAACAACAATTCAGAAAACATTATAACAAGTCAGAAAACACAATGACAAATCCGAAAACAAATTTACAAGTCAGAAAACACAACGACAAATCTGAAAACAAATTAACAAGTCAGAAAACCCAACGACAAATCAGACAAACCGGAAGAGGTAGGTATAGTTTGAGACAGCGCCATTGGTTTGGGATTACTCACCGCTGACTGGACGAGACATCTGTCAATCAACGTATACAGGGAAGAACCAGCCGAAGAACAGCAGAGTCCTGGTAGAAAGTTCGGAGATGGTATTAAAGTAGCTCAGTTTAAATGTATTGTATGAATTGCCCTTACTCTGGAATAAAAAATACGGGGTATGTTTACATTTAGTTAAAATTGGTTGTAAATCATCAGCTCCAGTGGTGCAAATGGATAAGTACGTGGCTTTGGCTTTTTGACGCGATCGACCCGGGTTCGATCCTGCCCTGTTGCCAAACTTTTTTTTCTTCCCTTTTCAAATCTCGTATTAGCAATGGATTCTATTTACACTAAGTGAAAATAGCAGTATTTTTTAGCAATATTCTATTTACACTAAGTGCAAATACCTATTTACACTATGTTAAAAAACTTGACACCTTGACAAACTGCAATATCACTTACCTAATTGCAGCCTAATTTCAAGTTAATTTAATTTCTTGAAAACGCATTGTTATAAACTGGTCTGCATGTTGTTTCAACCATGCACAGAAGACTTTAATCTGGCTTTATTTAGGCTATATTACTGGAAGGAAATATTTTTCTATTTCATTTACTATTATGGGTTTTTGATTGTTGTTTTGAAGGTTCTCAAACAGCTTAGGGAAGATGAGGAAGAAATAGCTGTTAGTAAATTAGTAACTAGGCTTCTTGTCAGTTTAAAGGCGAACTCGTCCTCCAGCGTTCATTCAATCCTTCCCAACACTGGGTCAGATCATGTTCAGATCAAGATTTCTCAGTAGATTGTTGATACTGCAAACTGTTTTCCTGTAACACACCAAATGTTTTAATGCCAAATACCTCATGAGGTGAGGTTGTAGGTTGGTGACGCTTTGCTTAGTGTTCAACCCAACACCAGCACGCAAAGGGATCAACAGAAACTCCTGCTTATAGCCCTCAGCTCCTAAAAACAAAACATACACACTCACACACAATCAGTCACACACCCAAAAGTACACACATATAAACCAATGATCACAAAAATGAACAAATAATCAGCAAAAATAAACAAATGATCACAAAATAACCAAATGATCACAAATATAAATCGGTATAAAGACCAACTTAATACACTACCCACAAATTAACAACCAATAAATGGCCAAAACACACAGGCACAAACATGAAACAAAACAAATAAGTGTGTGTTCCTTCTCTTTAATTTCAGAACAACGGCGACTCCCTCCCAACCACACGCTGCACACCAGGTTGGGCAAAGAAGGGAAGATCCCAAATGCCCTTTTCAAGCGGCAACCACGGTCTAGCACGCCGAACGATCACACTTCCTTATTATTTGATGTAGTTTGAATCCCAAAGCCTCCAGCTAAGTCCGTTGCATATACCTAAAATATACAGAGAGGATCGGTATTATCGAAATCGCACACAGTCCAAGTGACGTCGAGAACGACAAAGCGCACATGGGATGCTAACGGAAGAGGGAACCCCCCAAGACAATCGGAAATGACGTGCCACGATAGAGACTCCCGGACTATTTATAGACAGGTAATTACTTCTAACTGCCCCGCCTTCCCTCCATTCAGACCCGGAGGAATAAGCCATCCCATCACACATGATTTTAGTATCTGGAAAGATTCTGTATTTTATAAATGACTGAAGTATAATATCTTGACCATGTCTGTTTTCCACTCTGTTTGTACTTTTAAAATTGAGAATATTAACTTGCCCTACAATAAAATTAATTAACTTATTTCTCTGTTTAAACTGATTCTGTTAAGAGTGAGAGAGAGATAAATCAGATACAGTATAAAACACCATTTATCATTTGTAGTTTGTCAGTTTCTTTCTTTTTTCTTCCTTTTATAATATATTGTTATTAAGCATCATGAGAGTATGTCTGTGCTTTGCATGAAATGAATTAATCAGCAGTGAAGAAGGAAGCAAATGAAGGTTTGATCATTATGTTTGCTCCGTTAAACCGGACACGTCATGCTTTCACATGAAGAACATGAAGCAAGTCTTGTTTTATTTTGGGACTTTAGGATTTCTTCCTTCCTTTCATTTACTTCCTGCACTGTTAGTGAAATGAGTTGATTTCTCAACACTGAAGCACAACAATGAGAAGTTGCATACAAATGACAACTGATAATTGAATGAAAGAACGTGGATATGTCATGCAACCTATGGAAACTATGCAGGAACTGACTTGCTGAGTGACTTTTTATTGTTACTAAATAAAGGCAAGAAGATTCCAAACAAATGACAGTCAATCAGAGGAAACGGCATTCAAATGAGAACGATTATATAACATCAGTGATTAATGCTAATTCCTTTTTATTGTTCATTGTTCATTCATTTTTGTTCATAATACTGTACATTAATTCTCAAACACTAATGAGCTAATGAGTTGAATCAGGTGTGTTTGATGAGGAAGATGGACTAAATGAACGTTAACCAATGGTCATTCATACAACCTGTGTTAACATGTAATTGTAGTAGTTTTATTCCAAAGACAGACTCTCTGAATAAATACATACATAGTATAAAGTAAAAAGAGAAGTAAAATAAAGAACAAAATGGTAACACTTTATTAACAGTAAGTAACTTTGCAACTCCATGTCAACTAGCAGTCATTAGAGTATTAGTAGACTGTCTGCTTCTAACACTTTATACACAACATACAACATACTGACTATAAGAAACTTTGCAAGTATATGTCAACTTATTCTACTAACCCTAAACCTAACCTAACAGTCCACTCTGAGAGTTAGTTGACATGGAGTTGCAAAGTTACATATAGTTAGTGGACAATCAAAATAAAGTGTAACCAAAAAATTTTTCAAAAAAAAGTTATGATTGTAATGCTACTTACCGAAATTAAATGACATTAAGTAGCCTATACTTTAAGTCCTTGACAAAACATTGGCCACACTTTAGTTTGTGGACCAATTCTCATGTCTCAATTCTCTAACTAACTAACTACATCTTTTTCCTCAATAAACTCCTAATTTGCTCTAGATCTGACATATGATCGTGCAGAATAAAGCATTAATATATGCTTACAAGTACTAAATGTTCTAGTAATATGCATGCTAATAAACAACTAGTTAATGGTGAGAATTGGTCCCTAAAATAGTGTTACCGAAGAATTTAATCTAGCTTTATTTAGGGTATATATCTGGAAGGAAATCTTTTTGTTTTTCACTTACAATCATGGATTTCGTCGTTTTCAGATTTCTCCAACAGCTTAGGGAAGACGAGGAAGTAATAGTGAAGTTAATTATAGACAAATGGTAGCACACAAATAGGCTTCTTGTCGGCTTATAGATTTTTGGATTTGTTTTGTTCTCGTTTACAGGTTTACTGACAAATGAACCTCAGTCTGATTTAACCTAAAGGAAGTACAAGAGGGGCACTTTTCAAGTTAAACATTAAATGGACACTTTGAACAATCAAAGACCTATTGTTATGTAATGGGCAAATACGTGAACATGTCAAATGACAGCCGTAATAGGTGCGGCTTGCAGCAGTTTCTATTCCAATAAGGAGTTTCTTTCCAGGAAAGTGCTATGAAAATAAGACTCTGGTGCGTCAGGCTGTATGAGTGTGTTTTTGTGTGCTTATTTGAGCAGCAATGACCCTGCCCTGTCAGTTTATTTTATTTGCCTGCCCATCTATGATGGACACAACCTGCTCTTTGTGTTCTCAGGTGGTGTCATGATGTCTCACGCGGCTGGCAGGACTTTCCAGAGCATCCGTTTACAGGCGCATGAATCTGCGAGCGTGTCCGCGGTGCAGTTTGGGTGGTACACTGCTTTCATTCTGACTTCTCACCCCACAAGATATCGGTGACTCAGCCTAACTTGTGTGCTATGAAGGATGGGCAATCTCTCAATTGGCAACTTTCCTTCATGTTGCTTAGGTTTCAGTGTTTTTGTAAAGGTTGAGAGGAACTGCCTCACATGCCCTCTGTAACCCAAGCTGAACTGTCTGTTGTGTCTCTGGAGCGCAGGGCGTGTTTATAGTAATGGGAAGCATCACACACAGTATCTTTTATTTAGTCTAAATTGCTTGAGAACGATTAACATAAGTATATTTGGCTGTAAATCCCATGGATGGGACTTTCTGACAGTAGTTCTAATGCTAAAAATGCTCTAATGGAGGTAGAATGTGACTCAAATTCAGATTAAATACTTTATCAATGTCTCTATTAAAACAGAATGAAGCATGCATGATTAGTGCAGTGAGAGGTGAATTATACAAAAAGGCCATGCACAGTATGGCAATACAATGCTACCATAGAATCATGGAAATGTCATGAATCACACTTCACTCTGGAAAAACAGACATTTCACAAAATTTGACTCATTATACTTTCAGATTACATCAGGCATTGCCTTGTTTAGTTACAGAGTTTTGGAAAGACTTCACTGTTGAAGAAGGAAATATACTGGATAAAATAGTGAAACTTAAAGCTAAATGTGATCTTATCAGTCATGTGTGAAGTATAATTTTAGAACATGCCTCATTCAGCCAATAAATCCATCAAGACAACAATAGATTCATTTAGTAACACAATACATATAACAATCACCCTACAAAAGCAAAGCTATCCAGGATATAGTTGGTTGAACAAACTGTAGGCCTCAGAACTTGACACACAAACCTATGACAAACAACAAATGTAAAATGATTAACTCTTTACATCACAACACACCAAATACTTAACAAAAATGACAAAGTTACAACAACAAAAAAATTAAGTGAAGTCAAAAACAGCAGCACTTCAGCAATCTGAAAATCTTTGTTTAAGACTGTGCTTGATTAGTTGGGACAATAATTGGGGGAATTTAAATGTAGTAAAAAAAATGTTTTACACTTACACTGTATGTACAATATAAATTTTTTCATCATTATACGTCTGGAAACTGCCCCACAGTCACAAACGGTAAAGTAAAAAGCTCAAAAGTCATTTCCAATATTTGATTATAATGCACAACAATACAGCTCAATCTAGTAAATCAATTTAGAACATATGATGACATTACCATAGCTAAAATCTGACTCAGGTTCAAAAGAGACTAATTATGTTTTAAACCAATGAATGAAGTAGAAAAAACATAACTGGTAAATAAATAATAATAATAAAATAAAAATAAAAAAATAACATCATGGCAATATGGTTGTGGACATGTACCATGGTAATATAATGGGTTTCTATGAAGTAAAGATTCTGACACTTCACTATGGAAAACACCTTACCCTTCACAAAACTTACTGGTCATACTTTCAGATTACACTGTAAAAAATGATTGTGATTTTAACAGTAAAAGACTGTAAAAATGCTACAGTAAAAACCTGTTTACAGGTTAACAGTAAGTTTCCATACTATATTCGGTGAATAAATGTAATTACATTAAATGTAATTTTACTGTAAAATACTGTTAAAAATACGGTTTTTGGAAGTGAAAAATAAAAAGTCATTGTATAATTTACAGTGACAAACCGTAAATTGACACTCCCAGAATTCCCTGCATCACACTTCATATTTGATGTGAAATAACATGTTTTTTCTTAGTTTTTTTTCTTATCAGTTGTGTACAGCACTTCAATATTTTGGTTTATTAACATTACATCAGTTAATGAAATACGGTATTTTATTGTGAATTTAAGTTAAGTCTGTAAAACCTAAATTGTTGCTACCATATTTTTTACGGTGAAGTTCTGGCAACCACAGCTGCCGGTATTTTACCGTAAATGTCACAGATTTTTTTTACAGTGTACAGGAGGATTGTCTCATTTGATGACCGAAAGCTTTGCAATCTTTCCATTCTTACTGAGGAAGAAGGAAATAGACTGAATAACATGGTCAAATGGAACATTTTAACATGAGCTGGTATTTAACGCATAATTGTAGCACATTCACATTTCTGGAGAGAAACTGATATGTAGCATTTGAGTAGCATGTGAAATTTGTGGTCTACAGTATTACAAAATAACCCTATAGTGACTACATGTTTTTAATTAATATTAATCAGTACAGTGAAATTACACTGCGACTTTAAAAAATAAGGTGCAATCCACTTTGAGTGCTTTGAAAAGTGCTATTTAAATGTAATAAATTAATAGTTATAACCATAATTAAGTGATCATGAATATACACTGGCAAACTGCAGCACAGTGAAGGAAGTTGCAGGAAAAAGCTATTAATAAAAATCAGTTATTATGTGCAACAATAACGTTCAGTCTACTAATTCTAGGCCTGCATATCATGGCATTTTCATTGCTAAACTCTGACTCAAAAAGACTAATTATGTTTTGCTCAGTCAGTACAGGAGGAAAAAAACATCACTAGTTAAAGAATGAAGCAGACATGATTAGAAAAGAACATGCTGAGAAGTAAATGATGGACTATATACAAAAGTAAGTTCTGGAAATGTATCATAGCAATTCATAATGGTCCTCTACAAGGTTTTGTAAGTGGCATCAAAGTGATTTAAAGTGAATCTAAAAAAGAGAACCAATTAATCAAACACACGGTATGTGGAACCAAAAATCCTGTGTGCTATTAATATACTTCTTTTAAACTAACAATAAAAAGGATACTTTCAGTCTACTTTTTATGTACTTCTCAGAAATATACTTTATGTACTTTGTAGTTGTAAACTAGTTGGGTATTCAAAGTTTATAACTTATACACTTAAATTACACTGAAAAGTATACTTTAATAAACTAAAAGAGGCCAATTTAATCCCAAGCTGTACTGAAATAGTACACTTACAAGTATACCACTAGTACATTGATATTAATATACTTACTACAAGTATACTTAAAATATATTGAATTTTAATAAAATGAACTTGAAGTATACTTTTTGTGTGTGTGTGTAAGGGTCATTATTTTCCTGTTAGTTGCATTGTCTGTCTTTAATTTTATTATTACAAAGAAAGGCTTGAAAATGCTTTTAAAATAGAGATGATGCATGATGGTTATGGGCGTGAATGGCATGACATGCTTGCAAACATGTAAAACATCGAAATGCTTTTCTTTCAGATGCCGCACTTGAGCAGGTATTGTTTTGTTTTATGACTAAGAGTTTTGGAATGACTTTGTCTTTATTTAGCAAGGAAAAAGGAAATTAACTTAAAAGTAAACAGAAAAGTTCAATGTGATCTCATCAGTTTCATAGGTGTTTACGTAAAAATAAATTGTAGAACAAACACGTTTGCAAAGGAACTGATATGGAACTATACGTGTATTTATGTGTTAGACACTAAATTAATTCAACAATCAACTATATATATATACACATATATATATAGAATGCTTCTTATACTTCTATTGATTATGTATATCATTGTGATCTAAATTTTTCAACCCCCCCCAAGGAACTTTAATAATGATCAAATATAAGCTTTTCTGCTTGTTTGCTTTTTTTACTTTTCTTTTTTTGAATCTGAACCTAACAGTGATTATGTCAATATATAATGTAATATTTTTCAGGTATGTGGTTTTTTTTTTTCAACCACTGCTGGATGCTGCTGTTTTTAAATCACTTATTTGTATGGTAGGGAACAACATTGTGTTAAAATACAATTAGCCTTTGGAAACTCTATAACAAAACTAAACTAGCTTGAGCTGTTACACATACATACATTTAGCACATGCATGTGCTAAAGTTGAGTGGCAAACATGGCCAAGCCAAACAGCTCTCACAAAAGCAATAGAGAAGAAATTGTTTTATTCAATTAGACAGTATATGGCTACAAGAAGATAGTAAAGGTGTAGAGACACAGCTGCCAGCCTAATCCATAAGTTTAAAATGTGTTGTACCAGAAAACCTTTGATGGCATTGAAGAAAAATCACAAAATCAATGAAATGTTTGATCAGAGCAACTGAGCAAAACCCACTATTAACTTCCAAAGACTTGCATGATGGCCTGGAGGAGGAAAAGGCATTTCAGTACAGAGAATAAGAAGAACACTAGACAAGTATGGCTCTCATGATGGGGCATCTTTTCTGAAGATTGAATCTGGACTGTATGAAGGACATCATGGATTCTTTGAAGCATCAGCCCATTTTGGCAAAGATTCCTTCAGTGATGCCTTCGGTGCAGAGACTGAAGCTTGCTGATCAGTGGACTTTTCTGCAGGACAGAAGTATACATCCAAATCTACTGAAGGTTAGTTCAGGGATTGGTCATATAATATTCTTGAGTGGCGCGTTCAGTCTCCAGACTAAATCTCATGGAGAAGAAGCCCATGGAAACATGAAAACCAAAGATTATTAGTGATCTGGAAGCTTTTTCAAGCCAGGAATGGGCAAATATCCCAGTAGAGAGGTCTCAGAAGCATCTTAGCGCATGCTAGCAATGTTTATTGGAGGTTAGAAAGAATAAAATATCCCGCATAAAATGTAACTCTTGGGGGTTGAATAATTTTGTACTTGAACGATTAGAGCCAATTAGATTTTTCACTTTTCATCAACTTTACATCTTCAGAGTCACTCAAATGTATATTAATAAAGTTTCTATAATAGTTTACTGATGCTTTGGTCGAATTGTTTTCATTTAAAAAAAATTCACGGCATCAGAATGTCTTGCAGGTCAAGGGAGTTGAATAATTCTGATTGCAACTCTATTTATACAACCATTATCTGCAAACGTTTATATATTGTTTCCTTCTTGTTTGTATGTGGTCCGCACATATTGCTGTATATTTACTGTATGTAGTGCATTGCATATTTTCTGTAAATTCTTTAATATTTTTCTTTGTGTTTATTTTGTATATTGATGTGTTTCTGTGTGCTCTGTATTTATTGTCTTCACTGTCTGGTTCTACTACAAATAGCATGAAAGCTTGCTTGGAATATAAGCTCAATAAGGTTCGGTTCTCATGATAAAACAAATACTCATGTCAGTATTTTATTAGACAGCACAAAATCTCATACACACAGTTTCTCAGATCACAATATACAAATACAAGCATACTGTGCAATGGCAATATTTAAATACATTTTCATTCACTGGTTGAATGGATTTCTTAGTGCTTCTATTCAGTGTGTTTACTCTTGATCAACAAAGGCATGATCCACTGAAAGAGCATAAATAGCAATAAATTAATAAGAATAGCAGTTCCGTATTAGAACACTTTTCAACCTTCAAAAGCATTGGCAAACATACAATACATTTACACAGCAGTACAGTAACAGGTTTATGTAGCTAATGCTCACTTAATATGAGCTTAAACAATGCTCACTTTAACATGGTTTCATGGTGATACTTCTTGCTCAGAATAACTGATAATGCAGTAAAGTGATATCAAGACTGATTCATATGCATGTCAAGTTATTTCAAAGCATTCCTTTCATATGCAAACTGAAACATCCTTCAAATTAAACAAAGCTAGTAAAAGTGCCATCGAAGCTGATGTTGGTAGTAATCCTACAACATGTTGCTTTTTACTCGTTCAAAAATCTGTCTCACTTTCAATGCAGGCACACAACCTTCACGAAGAATGCTGATAGTTCCTGAAAATGAACAAAATGCATGTTATTAATAATAATGTAATACATATATTATAATAACAGGATATCAGCTCTTTGGGATATCAGCTTACCTTCATCAATTTTGAGGCAGTTCACTACAGTCGATGCCACCACCTCATTGGATTCACCATCACACAGGACTCCATCGATCTTGTGACCAAGACGGCTGTTTCAGGACAAAAGAAAACAATGCTTCGATTATGCACACTGCCAAAGCTAAGATGTTTTTCCATTGCAAATGAGCTCTTGTTTTAATATAACATTTCAAGACAAGCAGAGGACACATCCTTCCTAATAATAAAGTTGGCTTCAGATTAGGTAAACTTTAATAATAGAGGTAAACCTTTAATTTCAGAACACTCTGCTTTAATTAAGTGAATGAATCAGTGCGCCTAACAATAGAGTGTTGTGGTTTGTTCTTGATCAAGTTTTTTGAAGGTAACAACAGCCTGGATTATGTAAAATCTCAGCCTTTAAAACCCTCAATAAACCCTTGTCTATTTAATATAATTTCATATACAGTGCATTTGTTTGTTCATATTCACTTGCAGCACTTGTTGGTGTCTTTATAAACTTACTTGATGACCATGTCGTGATGGGTACTGTCAGCTTCTCCGCTGGGATTGGCCGATGTAATGGCCAATGGGCCAGTGAATTCACACAGGTGAGCAGTAGCAGTGTGGTCAGGTACTCTAATCATAATGCTATCTCTGGTCCCCACACGATCATATGCAGGACCCACACCTGCAAACAATATGACCAGTGAAAATGACTGGAGATGATAGGGAATCACAAATTTCACTCAGTATAGTTTTCATTTGGTTTGGTGATTGTCCCAAGTTCGATAAAAAAGTTGGGTGCAAATACAAAACGCTGTATCTTGTTAATAACCTTACCGAGTTTGAGGAGCCAATCGCCCTTGGGAACAATGCAACTGATGCCTCCGGGGTAGACGTTTCTCATGAACTCCCAGAGCAGAGGGCTGAAAGGAGGCTTGGCGGCCACAAGCTGCTCCACACTCGAGATACAGATGCAAATTGGCTTCTCTGCAGGACGATCCTACCAGAGATAAAAGTTTGTGGGTCAGGGGACAAAGAGCATAGGCATTTGTTGATTTGTAAATTAATATTATGTTTCATAGCTTGTCTGCTGGCATGTACTTTGATAGAGTAGATCTTCTCGATTGCACTGGGGTTCTTGCATGAAGCAGCCAAGGCGTAGACAGTATCTGTAGGGATGCCACACACTCCATTGTTTTCCAACGATTTGGCAATCTTGAGGAGTCCACTGGTTTCCCGAGAGTTTGCGACAAAACATGGATATGTGGTTTCAGATTCCTTCTTTTTCTTGTCCTTGGATAAAGAAGATCAGTTAGTCAGTAGGACGTTTTTGTCTAACAGTGACATGATTTAAGCATTTTGTGATCATAGATAAAAATAATACCTTGATAAGGGAAGGTCCAACTGGTATCAGGGTCTTGGAGAAGATACTGTTCACAAGGGATGCTAGCATGCCATACAAACATATGATGGTGAAAATTGCTAGCATGGCAACTAAAGAAAGAGTTTCAAGAAATGTGAGGTAAGTTTTACACATTATTTCATCTTTATTTTTCACAATATGTTTTCTTACAAAATGTATTTCTGTACAGTACCTTCTAGCTGATAGGGCAGTCTCCCAAGAGTAGAGAGGAGAAAACAAACTATGATGACCTCCATGATTGTGGTCAATGCCAGGAGAACAAGATTGCTGTAGGCCGCTGTACAGAAAGAAAGAAAGAAAGAAAGAAAGAGTCCAATTTGCAATGCTTTAAAAGCAGGAGTCAGTTGTGAGAGTCTATTTTATGTACTTGTAAACAAACCTACCAACTAGAATCAAGAAAGCATTGATGACCAGGAATGCTATTGCCCCAGCTGCAAATCCATTCGCTGACTCTGTGGCTATTTCCAAACGGTGTCCTGCAGGAAAAATACATCTTAGATTTCTACCCAAAATTGTAGCCAAGTATTTTTTTTTATTCTATCTGTGAATTTGTACATTTTCATACCTGCAAACCTAAACCAGCTCCAAGTTGCCCAAATAGCCACATAAAAGGAGGGAACAACAGAGCCGAATCTCTGGCCACCTTGTACCTGTAGTCGACTGACGTAGGCCTGGATGATGGCTCCTGGGATGAGCACCCAGGGAACGGTTAGGTCGAAAAACGCCAGGCCGAGCTGACTGCTGTGAATGGCTGAGAGTGCAGCCACTCCATTGCAAAGATAAAACAAAGCATCAGGGAGCTGTGCACCTTTATCTTCAGGCTCATGCTGTTTGGATCTCTTGAGGTAACTGAGATATTTCTGCAGGGATTCGGTGGAGACAAGCTGGGGTCCAACTGGGATCAAGGACTTCTCGGCAATGGTGTTGATGAGGCGTGCAAAGGTGCCATAGTAGGACAGGAGAGTGAAGAGGGAGCAGGTCACTCCAAAAAAGATGTAGTACCTCTCAATGGGAATCTGAGAGATGGTTGATATGGTCACCAGGACAAAAAATGCGTTGTGAACTAGCTCAAGAGTGTCTTTGTTTAGACTTGCGATACAGAGCACCAAGGCGGCGGACACGAAGAACCAGTTGCCAACCATGGCGTGCCTTACTTCACCAGCTTCGGCCCGGCTGATGGTTACAGACACCACATGCTCTTCCCAGGTCTTCACCAACCAAAACACGCAGTGCAGGCCAAACTTGGTTGCATGGTAGCAGTCTTGACGCATGTACGCGTAATAGCTAGACAAAAGCTGAGCAGCAGAATTGATGGTTATCCAGATGGCAGCTACTGAGAGTGACGGGAAGTAGTTAAAGGCATAGAAAGCAAAGATAAATGGTGAGACGGTGTCGCAGAAGAATCCCAAGGCCATCGGTTCGGCATATTTCGTGTTCTTCTTCTTCTCTTGGCCCAAGCTTTGGGAGCTACTGGCATTGGTGGTTCCTAGGAGCAGCACGTTGAAGAGAGGGTTTCCAAAACCCTTTAGCACATAGCGTTGGGCCAGTCCCTTGATTAGCAGTGCTGATGAGCCATATATGGCAAAGAGCAGGATTAGGAGCTCCAGAACCCCAGAAACCACCAGAGCCCACCCTGCCACCAGACCCACAGCCTCAAATATCAGTGTGAGGGTGATGGCCCCAAACACAAAGGGCATGATGTAGTTTACGGTTGCTGAACAGAAGGCCAGTAGAAAGGAAAGCAGGATGTAAGGCACCAGCCCAGCTATGGCAGACTCCTTGATGAACATGTCAGTTTTATTGATGCTAGTGTTTGTGAACAGATCTTGAAATGTGCTGTTTATCATTGCGGATTCATTGAATAGGTTTGGACTTTGTTGGTTGGCACCTAGGAAAATTCTCGTGGCCCCATAGCTTGCCCATAGTGCTGCGTATCCTACAAATGACGTCCCACTCAGATGGTCATATTTTCGAAAAGACAGCAAGCCTGCCACAAGCTGACACACTCCACCAATTAGAATGAGATGAACACCTGTATAAATGAACACAAGATGCACAGAAAAGGATGCATGATGTAGGTGCACTGCACTGAACTAGCATGAATGCACAATGCAAATAGGTTGCTATTATTTTCTGATATCAGTATATAAATGTATGATTCTTGCAAGTGTGTTTGTTCAATTAAAATGGCAAAAAAAAATGCACAATGAGACCTGCTAGTATGTTTTCCACTCCCTCTGCGGGAACCCCAGTCCTGGCCCCATGGAAGTTCTGCAGTAGGACAAGGAAAGCACTGATGCCATTGGCCAGGAGCCCAAGCACACCCGGCTCTCCATAAAAACTTGCCGGAAAGCCACTTGCTGATGCCATGAACTTCCCTTTAAATGTAGCTTTCTGCTGATAAGATTAAGTTGTGTAAACAGGAAGCGATGATAAAAAGTAAATACTCAAACATTTGTGGTTATACAATACTTTGATCAATCAAGTCATCTGATAATCAATAATAATGGTTTGATCAGCCTTAATTAGTTGATATAAAAGTAACTTATAACTGATTAATAACAGGGTAACACTTTAGTTTAGGGACCAGTTCTCACTGTTAACAAGTTGTTTATTATCATGCATATTACTAGTACATTAGCTGTTTATTAGTGCTTATAAAGCACATATTAATGCTTTATTCTGCATGACCATATTTTAGATCCCTTAACCCTTCCCCATACCTAAACTCATCAACTACTTTACTAACTATTAATAAGCAGCAAATTAGGAATTTATTGAGCCAAATGTTGTAGTAAACAGCTAATAGTGAGAATTGGTCCCCAACAAAAGTGTGACCAATATCGACCAGATAAAATATTCTGTACTTTTAGTGGTGGTTATATACATACTTCTACAAGCATGTGTACAAACAATTTTTATTTATTAAAAAGGACCATTAAACACCCTCACAGTTTTGTCAAAGCCGTGTAAAAATAAAAAAAAGTGCCTCTATGTGCCAAAAGACTTCTCTTATTGTGAGTGTGCACTAAACAGCCTATTCATGGGTGTGTTTAGATTCATATCCTCCCTCCCCTCCGTAGGTAAGTGACACAGGTGTCTGGTTCAGCAAACAGCTGAGCAGGAGTCAAACACTTTTCACAGAATGGATGTTTTAGCCTTTAGGCACTTTTCTAACACAGATATCTGAAGACTCGATCTTAGCTGAACAATGATACTATTACAGTCTAGGCGGCAGTACACTGACAACTGCAGAGATTTAATCTGTTTCATCTCAAACAACCAGCAGACAGGAGTCAACATAGACAAGACTTGAGGATAAACTTACAGTAATTTTGAGCAGACTTTTATGTCAACTTTTCAGCATGTTTTTAACATATGATACAACCACTGAACAGTGAAATGTTAATGGTGTTTTGTACATTTATGTTTCTTAAATTGGTTATATATATATATATATTTATAATATATAAGATAAGATAATATATAATAAGATTATATAAAATATTTTTTTTATAATATATATACAAAGAAATGTGCCAATATATACAAATATTAAACTCAATCAAAACTGAATGGGCAGTAAAACATTAGTGTTGATCTGTATTTATGTTGCTTAAATTTGTTGTGTTTATTTATAATATGAGAAAAAGATTACAGAAATAAGAAACTTACCTAGTGAAGATCCTTGATCTGTAATGAAGTATTGAGATGCTTGTGAAGAATGCTTTAAGTTTATAGAAGCATTCTCAATGGAGCTGGGAGGAGTTACAGTGATGTCAACCAACCCATGTCCTCATCAATGATGATGGCACTGACCAATCCAATAAGACAGTTTGTTTCCTGCTGAAAAATCCCACCTGTTAATCTAAAAATAACAACACTTTGGAAAATCCAGCCCGGGTTCTTCTGTGGGTTCCGTGGGTGTATCATTGTCTTTTGTGGTCCAGTGCTATATAAAGGTGGACACACCTGACTCTAGCACATCAGCATCCTCTACCTTCAATCATTTCATTTCTACATTGAGATAGAGAGAAGACGACAACATTTCTTCAACTTTACGTCAACGGCAAAAGATTTCAATTCATATATATATTTATTTTTATTTATTTTTTACTGAAGTGTCTCATTGAAACGATTTATTATCGAAACTATTTACAATAACTGTTTTTGAGGTTGTTTCCTACAAGGAAAAACTGTAATTACATAATAAAACTTGACTTTTTAGCTGTGTTTTTAGGCTTTTTAAACTGGTACAAATGTGAACAAAACATATAGTGTATACTAACTTTATATACTGTATGTCCGGCTGAGTCACTCAAACATAAATGTTTGTACACAGAGATCCACCAGATACCTTTCTGCTATTTCTGCTGCTCGAGGACTCCATAAGTCTGCACTAGACGGTGAGCAAGCTCTACTGTCAAAGCCTTATTGTCAGTAAATGGATGTTTGTTAACTCTTGATGGAAAAGTAAAGAAGTGAAAGTCTAGGCTTTTGTAAGGGTCTGGAATTTAGCTAAACTTTTATACAGAATGTCTAATTGACTAATCTAGAATAGTCGCTGGCACTCAGAAGGATGGGTGCTATCCGGCAATGTCAAGTGTTTGAGTGTTCATTTACACTGTCTCTCGTCTGTTGTTAGTGGCGGAGCGTCCTGCCCCTGAGGAAACAGTGACGTCCGGCTGAGTCACTCAAACATAAATGTTTGTACACAGAGATCCACCAGATACCTTTCTGCTATTTCTGCTGCTCGAGGACTCCATAAGTCTGCACTAGACGGTGAGCAAGCTCTACTGTCAAAGCCTTATTGTCAGTAAATGGATGTTTGTTAACTCTTGATGGAAAAGTAAAGAAGTGAAAGTCTAGGCTTTTGTAAGGGTCTGGAATTTAGCTAAACTTTTATACAGAATGTCTAATTGACTAATCTAGAATAGTCGCTGGCACTCAGAAGGATGGGTGCTATCCGGCAATGTCAAGTGTTTGAGTGTTCATTTACACTGTCTCTCGTCTGTTGTTAGTGGTGGAGCGTCCTGCCCCTGAGGAAACAGTGACCAGCAGTTTCGGCAGGTTCATTCAGAGCGTCCAGCCAAGGCATCTGTCACCAACCGTGCTGCAGCGCAGCAAACGCATGGTTCTGGACAGCATCGGCGTTGGGCTTTTGGGAAGCACCACTGATGTGTTTGAACTTGCCCTTCAGCATTGCCAGGTAGAGCATGGCGCCAATAGTAAATAGTAAACAACCTGTGTTTTTCCATCAAGAGACACCATTTTTCCAGTAGAAATTAGTGAAGTCATGATTTTACAGAATACAATTCCTCCCTGGACATAGTTCAGCATGTCTGTGTAACCAGTATCAATGGTGTGCAAACAATGTCTATGTTTGAGCAGTAATGTTGGCCATTTCTGGTATGTTGATATATGAATGAGTCATTTATCTTTTTCCTCAAGCACATGTACGCTCCTGATGACGTCAGCTTCGTCTATGGGCGCCAAGGCGTGAAGCTCTCTCCAACCCTCGCAGCGTTTGTCAATGGAGTAGCAGTAAGTGTCATCACGTGCATTGAGTTGTAATTGAATTTCCTAGTTCAGCTTACTCTGAATGTGTGATTCAACATCCTGGTCACATTCTTAAGTGTTTCTCCAGAAAGTCCTGTTCTGCAAGTCTTGAAATTAGCATCCAGCCAAGACAGTCAATGAAGCATTAATTATAAACTTGTTTTGCAACATTCATCGCCATTTTTGGCAGCTAAATGCGGTAATGTGAAAAACAACTCAAATGATGAAACCTCAGCACTGTAGAACTTTCACTGAGTACAGAAACATCCATGGTGTTGTAGGAAAGTCTGCTGCGAACCCTCTAAACTGAGCATGTTTAATAACGCTCCAGGAAGTGTTTCAAATAGAAACTAGACAGGCTGTTTTATTGGGTCTTGCTCATACTACCAGCAGCCATGCACAAGATTTTCCTTTTCCA
Organism: Sinocyclocheilus rhinocerous; assembly: GCF_001515625.1. Classification (NCBI taxonomy): domain Eukaryota; kingdom Metazoa; phylum Chordata; class Actinopteri; order Cypriniformes; family Cyprinidae; genus Sinocyclocheilus; species Sinocyclocheilus rhinocerous. The sequence goes on along the minus strand of NW_015635041.1, from coordinate 3,918 downwards.
TTCTAATGTTTTGGCTATGCTAGAGAAGGCAATGACATGGCAATGAGACATGAATGCCGATATGTAGAAACAGAAAGACACTCTAGAACATGACTGACATGTTGGTTTTTCACAGGCTCATTCGATGGACTTTGACGACACTTGGCATCCCGCGACCCACCCCTCTGGAGCAGTACTGCCTGCCCTCCTGGCTATAAGCGACATGTTCCACAACAACAGCAAACCAAGTGGGCTTGACTTTCTAACCGCCTTCAATGTGGGCATCGAAATCCAAGGTTGGCTGATGAGATTCTCCAACGAGGCTCACAACATCCCTAAGAGGTTAGAGTTCATTTCTTTGTCTCAACTAAAGAGAGCAATAATTGCATGTCTAAGTACAGCACAGCCTGGATAACAGCGTTAGTATTCTGTGAGGTAAAGCACACGCAGCTGGGTGGGTCGAAGCATAGCAGATGCCATGTGAAAATTGTCAAAGCTCCTTCATACAGCTGTTTATGCAGAGCAGTTCTGTTTGTGCTCTGAGAATATAGTTAAACACTTATAATTGGTTATTTCCTGAGTGCTGTGAAAACAGAATCCACTTGGGTTCTGGAATAATGTCAGAAGGTGATTGAATCTAATTGGATTTGCTATTAATATTCAGACTTTTACGCGGTTTTCGCACTGCAAACAATAAAAAAAGAGTGTAAATATTAGATATACTCATTTTGAAGGAGGAACAGAGCCATAATTACAGAACTGGGGCCTCATTTCTAAAACATAACTAAAATCCACACCAACGTTTATGCAAGATCAATGATTGCAAGATCAAATGTAGGATGGTTTGTATGCAACATTTATAAATGAGGCCCCTACCAACTACTGGAGATGTAACAACAATAGAAACCTGTATTGACCAGCACTTGGTGACAGGATTAAGAGAAGCTCACAACTCTAGTTTGAACAAGTGTAAATACATATTTAATTGCAAATACAAAACTTTTGGACACTGGACACAAACAAAACTCCCAATGGAGTATACTTTGAAAAGCATGTGTTCGGCTGCCCCCAAAATTATGAACAATCTAAGCTTTAGGCGAGAGCACTCTAGCACAGTTGTGGAGAGCTGGTTTCATCCAAGCTGGTGAAATAATGACTCTTTCTTTGTCTTTCCCATCAGGTTTCATCCTCCCAGCGTGGTGGGCACTATGGGCAGCGCAGCGGCCTGTGCTCGCCTCCTCTCTCTGGATCGCAATCAGTGCAGTAATGCCTTGGCCATCGCTGCATCTTTGGCAGGTGCACCAATGGCTAATGCAGCAACGCAGTCCAAACCTCTCCACATCGGTAACGCCTCGCGCCTGGGTCTCGAAGCAGCCCTGCTGGCGTCCCGTGGGTTGGAGGCAAGTCCTCTAGTCCTGGATGCAGTACCCGGGGTCGCCGGATTCAGTGCATTCTACGAAGACTACGCACCGAACCCCATCGCTTCCCTGGAGGAGCATGAGCACAGCTTCCTCATAGAGACGCAAGACATCGCGTTCAAGCGCTTTCCCGCACACCTCGGCATGCACTGGATCGCCGATGCCGCCACCGTCGTGCACAAGACCCTGGTTGGTCTAAAAGGAGGCAGCGTTTCTCCAAACCTGGTGCAGGAAATCCTGCTTCGGGTGCCGCTGTCCAAGTACATCAACCGCCCATTCCCGGAGACGGAGCACCAAGCACGCCACTCCTTCCAGTTCAATGCCTGCACCGCTCTGCTGGATGGAGAAGTCACGGTGCAGTCCTTCCATACGGAGGCCCTCCAGCGGCCCGAGCTCCTCGCGCTCCTCTCCCGTGTCCGTGTGGAGCACCCCCACGACAACCCGGCCAATTTCAACATCATGTACGGTGAGGTGGAGGTCACCTTGGTAAGTGGAGACGTCCTGCGAGGGCGCTGTGACACCTTCTATGGTCACTGGAGGAACCCACTTAGCCAGGAAAGCCTTCAGAAGAAGTTCCGCAGCAATGCAGGCGCAGTTCTGTCCAACGAGAGGGTGGAGAGGCTGATCGAAGCGGTCGAAGGCCTGGACCATTTAGATGACTGTAAACCACTGCTGGCTCAGCTGCAGTAAACAGCATGCTGCTTTATTACGGCACCAATAATGTAAAATGAATCTTGTTTTTTTTTTTTTTTCAACGTATTGTAGGATTTATTTAATTAATTAATTAGAAGTACATGTTACACTCTCTCTCTCTATCGATGTATATACTGTAGAACTGTCTCATTTACTGCTGTGTCTGTTTTCAAATGAGTTTTTGCAATATTTATTAACAATATTTCTCAAAATGCCTAAAGGTTTGTTTGTAAATATAAATGTTTTTTTCTCTAGGAAGCTCTTTTTAAATATTCTATAATGGAATCTTCGTGAATGACTTCTGATTGAATTATGTAACATCTTGTTTGGACTGAAACTCAATAAAGATTAAATTGTATTGCTATACATGATGATGTCTGTTTATTTCACTGAGAATATAGAAAGGAAAAGGAAAAGAGTTCGGCCATTTTCATCATCTTCCATAAAAGTAATTTAATCATTACAAATGACAAAGTTTTTAGCATGGTGATGGATATGACCAGTGTTCGAACTATACCGTGGACTTTAGGGGAGCCCACCTTTTTTTATT
>NW_015635041.1:0-1084 GCF_001515625.1 Sinocyclocheilus rhinocerous | reverse complement strand
AGTCAACCTGATTAGAACTGATTTCAAATTTTAATAGTTTACACCTTATCAACGGTCGCCCAGCGAGACGTTAATGTCCGTGTATACCCGTCGCCTGCGCCATCTAGAGTTTCATGACTGAACTATATATTTATATGTAGTTATATTAGTCAAAGAGTCTGTATTACTGTAGGTTTACATTGTATGCAGTGTAGTGGAGCATTTTAATTGCAAAATGTTAAACATTAATGGGGTAAATTACAACAATCAAACATGTATTGCTACAAACTGAGAATAGATATTAATACAACTTCAAGTGTTTGTTATTTTTGGCAAGTTCAAACCAGCTTTGACAGCTACTGTCCTGTGTGTCTGAGATCAGCAGGTTAAGCCATTGCTGCTTGCTTTTCCATTCAAAAATGATTTAGGGCTAAATGTTAGAGGGATTAATGTCAAAAAGACATTGATGATGGCAAAAAATGGTGCCTGAAAGGTAGATAATTCAATAGAATTTGAAATGTGAATAGAAAGTACATGACAAATTTTACATTTTCACAGAAAAGATGAGAGTTGAGATTTTAACTTCAATAAAAGTAAAAAAAAAAAAAAAAAACGTTAGGTCTATGACACCCATCAAAATGAAATGATGATTAGGGACATGGTAGGAGCTTGTATACCAATGAAACATTTATTTAAAATTTTAACTAATTTACATTAGACACTAAAAAGAGTTACAAGTAATTAAATTGTGACTAAGTTCAGTATCAGTGATCTATCCTTTTTATTAGTCATGGGGACTATAAATGTACCTTTTTAAATTGAACTATAAATCCATAATAGATATCTCCAAATGATGGTACTAGATATACAGTAATATTGGTACTTTAATTTGGAAAATAAAATGTCAACATTTTGGTCACTCTAGTTGCCATGTTTTCAGGAACTCCATTTTTGATTAAGTGGCATATTCTTAGGTCCAATTCTTGCTATTAACACAGAATCGACCACAGAGTCCAACGTTTATCTTTTTTCTACAAATCTTTGAGTTAACATGTACTAAATGGAGTGGAATTTGCACCGCAGCGCCCCCACACCTTGATGCTCA
>NW_015635040.1:0-960 GCF_001515625.1 Sinocyclocheilus rhinocerous | reverse complement strand
TTGTAACGTACCGGAAATTTTTTGTAGGGGTCTTTCGGTTCTGTATGCATGCATGTGTACCGAACAAATATATCTGCGTAACGCTCCTAGTTTTATGTATCTTCATTTTAACAAATTGTTATTGATTCAGATTCTTAAATCCCAAGATGGGTCTTTTAGTCTGTGCTATTTCAGTAGGGTTTATGACAGACTTCTGTATTCTGTTAAACAGGTCTCGTCGCTTCCGGTTCAAGCGTTTTGCATATGCTTTGTTAAATATGAAGCTGTTTTACTCTAGATGCCTTAAAAGTAGATACCAAAGATGATGATAACCAATGTCCATCACGTATGCGGATTGATATCTAAAAGTTTTTTTATTTTTATTCTTTTCACTAACATTTAGATGTAAAAATGTAATAAAACGTCACCAATAAAAACAGCTAGCTAGTTTAACTGATTACCTTATAAGTCCATAGATATCGCCATTATTTAATACAGCTGTTAACGTGTTCTCTGACAAGCGGAAGTGATGAAACCTGTTTTCCGGGTTTGGTCAGGTGACGTTCCACATATACCCTATTGATGCGTGAATAAAACTTCACTATAGTGCGCCTTCCGTCTAATAATCACAATAAGCTTTGTGTTTTGTTACTTTCGATAAGAAACAAAGTCATTTTTTCCCCAATACTGTCCATTTTATCCGTAAATTCAAACAATAAATGCTGTTTTGACGCTCTTTGATGTGGGTGACAGATCGCCTCAGTTCGAGTGAACGCGATCATCCTTCACTCTTTACTGCAGCAGGAAATAAGCTGTGTAATCCAACAATCGCTGTTTTAACCGAGGAAAGACATCAATATGTAAACAATATGTCAAGTAGCATTAAATTTACCTCAGAAAAGTCATTCAGTATCCACAGCCCAGCACGATAAATGTAATCTAGAAGAGCATTTCACTAAATATATGCACTGTATTTACTTA
>NW_015635039.1:40637-40953 GCF_001515625.1 Sinocyclocheilus rhinocerous | reverse complement strand
TCAAACCTCTGCGTCATCAAGAAACCAACCAATCTCCGGAGGGCTCCCCCAAAAGGACGTCATCCAAACGTCATTCAGGCACCAGATCAACAGCCACTCAGCAACGGAATTCCCTCAAGCAGCCAAACAAGGAAATGCCATCACAAACGCAAGTACAAACAAGGTCTTCCATCTGCTGAAATAGGTGCTGGACTGGTGAATTGAGTTAAGCAGTAAAGATAAGTAAATCTCTGCTTTGTGATGTTCTCAGGTTGCAAGTAAGAGAACTGTAGCGAATATCTTGCTAAAACTTTGGGCTTTCCTCAGAACTCCGTTA
>NW_015635039.1:39421-39842 GCF_001515625.1 Sinocyclocheilus rhinocerous | reverse complement strand
AGATAGATTGTTAAGATACACGGACATTAACGTCTCGCTGGACGACCGTTGATAAGGTGTAAACTATTAAAATTTGAAATCAGGTCTAATCAGGTTGACTTCGAATTTTCAGATTCGAGTCCTTTCAAACCCTGAATGAATTAATAATAATGAATTCCCTAAGAATTAGTAATCAGACATTACATAATGGTGGAGAATGCGGGCAAAAAAATTTGACTTAAATATTAATGACACCCAGATATTATGATGAATCTTGTCTATTTTTATCCGGAAGAATAGATGAAACATAGAGAAACAGAGTTATTGTACCTGTTATTATAACATACCAGCGTGTTGAATGAATGTAGTGAAACTCGAGTTGTGTTGTTAAAGAATTGAACTGCAGTAAAACATTTAATTTTGTCCCCCGAGACAAAATAAG
>NW_015635039.1:30539-39053 GCF_001515625.1 Sinocyclocheilus rhinocerous | reverse complement strand
CGCTCTAAAGCGCATGAACAGAGAAGCAAGCGTGTTACTTGTTCTTCTGTCTTTTGAAAGGGCCTTCAGAGCTTGATTTGTATAGTGCGTGTCCCACTTCCAAATTCAACTCTGCTATTCATCTCCCCGGTTTGAGGAAATCAGAGTAGCTAACTGATAGTCCTCTGCCATTTAATTCACTAAAAAACTAGTGAACTTGAAACGCGGTGCTCACAGAGAGGGTCTGAACATTATTTTTGTTATGGGAGAATTGTGAAATCTTGATCATGTGAAATTGTGGTTAAATCCAATGATACAGCTTTAGAAGCTATCGCTCGCCTTCCGCCCGCTGGCGCGCCAATCATTCGGTCTTGGTCTGCCGCTGACGCAGCGCTTTGCGTTTCTACTATTGTAGGATAAGTTGTGACTCTGACACTTGCCTTTCTCCTCCACAAGCGAGTGAACGCCGTCCAAGAGTCTTTCAACAAGTGCACGTCCGGCGTCCCGCGCATGTTCCGACGTGATAAAACTGACCAAGAACCTGAACCTGAACCTGAGAACTCAAGACGACCGTTGATAAGGTTTAAACTATTAAAATTTGAAATCAGTTCTAATCAGGTTGACTTCGAATTTTCAGATTCGAGTCCTCTCAAAACCTGAATGAATTAATAATAATTAATTCCCTAAGAATAAGTAATCAGACATTACATGAGCAACCAGGAAGCATAAAAGTGCATCCGGCAAGCGCACATGTCAGCTTCTGCGGAAGCGAGCACCTGCAGGGATGCAGGGAGTATGGCAGAGAGATGCAGCGTCTCGTTCTCTTCGGGGAACCATGGTTACATATACGTAACCTGGAGACGTTCCCCTTCAGGAACTCGAGCTGTGTCGAAACGCATTGGGAACGAGAATACCCATTGCGCCATACGAGCAAGTCCCTGTCTAGTGTGTATCTGGTGAGCACATCAAGACGAGAGAACTTGGGACCCTGAGGTACATGTCAGGTCCAAATTGTAAAACCGGACAAATGAGTGCGGAGAGGACCAGCCTGCCACAGCACAAATATCCTGAAGGGCCAAGCCCACTTATAAGGCCTTGGAGGCCGCCATATCCCTAGTCGAGTGCACTCGGACCCCAACAAGTGACTGGAGGCCAGAGGACTCGTAGGCCAGTGTGATGGTCTCGACCACCCACCTACTCATTGTTTACTTGGTCACTGGAGCCCCTTTCTTAGGCGGACCAAAGCAAACGAATAACTGATCTGCCTTACACCACTGGGCAGCTCTGTGAATGTAAGCGTCCAGTGCTCACACTGGACAAAGCAGATTGAGTGTTTCCTGGCCTGCGGACAAGCACATGATGTCGCCTTAGGTCTGGAAGGAAGTGTTTTAGATCTCAAAACACGGCCAGCATCTCCAGGTAGTTTATGTGCCACGTAAGAAGATGGCCTTCTCACAGACCTTGGGCAGACCTCGGCCACTCATGACCACTCCCCAGCCCGTGAGAGAGGCGCCCGTTGTTAGCGTTACGCGATGACAAAGAGCTCCCAATATTGGGCCTTGAGACAGGAACCAAGGTTTCTTCCACATGTCTAAGGCACGTAGGCATTGCCGCATGACCTTGATCGTGCAAATCAGGTTCCTCCTTGGGGAAAACCCGTTGGTCCTGAGCCACCACTGCAAGGGTCTCATGTACAGCAGGCCAAAAGGTATCACGTTGGACGCAGCTGCCATCAGACCCAACAGTCTCTAAAACTGTTTGACAGTGAGTGACTGGCCTTCTATCACTCCCCTCACGGCTGTGAGAATTGCTTCGATATGAGCAGGAGACAACTGTGCCTGCATCGTTGTCGAATCCCACACCATGCCCAGATAAGTGGTCCTCTGTAGAGGAGAAAGCACACTTTTCTTGGTATTGAGCCATAACCCCAGCTCCTTCATATGGGCGAGGACGACAACTCGATGCCGAGCCGCCATCTGCTCTGACTGAGCTAACATCAACCAATCGTCGATGTATTTCAGTATGCAGATGCCATGGAGTCACAACGGAGCCAGGGCAGCATCCACACACTTGGTGAAAGTGTGGGGTGAGAATGACAGGCCGAACGGAAGAACCTGATGCTGGGATGCTTCGCTCCCGAAAGCAAACCTCAGGAACCTTCTGTGTTGAGGAAGGATGGATACATGGAAGTATGCATCCTTGAGATCTATCGTAACAAACCAGTCCTCGGACATGATTTGAGACACGATCTGTTTGATAGTGAGCATCTTGAAATGAAACCGTTTGATAGTGCGGCTCAATAGACACAGATCTATGAGGACCCATTTTGAGACATTTGGCAGAAGTTTCCATGCTGTCAGAAAGTCTACTAAGGAAACCAGTCTCTCGAGACTGGCCTCTGGTGTTGCTAGAGGAGCCACTTCGGTGCCCTGAAGTGGATGACCAGCAGGGAATGACCAACATGACTGCTCTAGCGCCCTCACTTGAGGGGACGAGCTTCCCCGTGCCGTACCATCTCCGGGCGGCAGCTGGGAAATTCGCTCATCGGAGCTCACTGAGCCCTGAAGCACTGGGGGTGGCAGGGATATCGCGAGGTCACGGGTCACGACGCTCTGTTTCTGGCGATATGAGGAGCTGGGCGGCTGGGACTGCTCCCGCTCAGCAGTCCCAAAGAATGATGAGTGAGGAAGCGCTAGAATGCCACCGCCTGCTTCTTTGCCTCCTGAAACCTCTCGATGACTACTGCGCCGCCGAAGAGGCCAGAAGGCGATAGCGGGCATCCAACAGGAAGAATCTGTCCTTATCTTGTAGCTCAGACAGATTCAACCACAGGTGCCGCTCTGTGGCCACTAATGCTGCCATTGAACAGCCGATGGCTCTGGCCGTTTCTTTGGTGGCCCGAAGCGGCAGGTCTGCGGCCCGACGCAGTTTGGCAGTCACGTCGGATACCTCTTCCTCCCTTTCATCAAGGTCTTTCAGCAGGTCAGCCTGGTACACCTGCAACACTGCCATAGTGTGCAGACACGCACCGGCCTGACCTGCCGCCGTAAAAGCTTTCCCAATCAGGCTGGATGTCAGCTTTACTGACCTGGTGGGAAGCTTCAGGGACGATGCTGAGGACAGGGAGAGATAGCTTGTGAGCGTCTGCTCCACCACCGGCATCGCCCCATATCCCTTCTCATTCAGCCAGTGGGGCTGAAGAGTCGGGACGAATATGGTTTCTCTTACGGTCTTGATATCTCAGCATGGAGATCAGGGAAAAACGGAAGGCCCCGTCATGAACGTTGTGATTTTGCTTTAAGGAAACATCCAGTTTGCTTTTGGGACGAACGTCCTGTTTCTCGGCTGGCCACTCGATATTTTATTTGGCTACAGCGCGAGTCACAACCTCCATGAGCTCCTCATACGCGAGGGACTGTGGTGGCGAGTCCACAGTCTCCTCCATGTCGACGCTCATCATGTCATCCTCCTCAGAGAAAGACAGATGAAGAGTCTGGCTCTCTCTCCGGGTGGAAGAAACCGCGGGCTTCTGATCCGAGAGGGAGCCGTAGATCTAGCAGGTGAGGACCGAGATAAGGACGAGCCCATCTTGGATCCCTCCGCTAAATCCACTTGCGATCCCCACGATAACAGCCGCTGCTATGCCTTGGCAACAGCGGGGCCGGACCCAACAAGATCACGAACCTGTCCACTTTCATAGAAGACGGCCAGGTGGGAGCGAAACGGGAGAAGCTCACAATCATGACAGTCAGCCCCCTCGAGAGTTGACCATGCATGCTGCACTCCCAAACAGATGACACACAAATCGTGTATGTATCCCCACCCGAGATTTAGCGTGGGCAGGGAGGAACACACGACTTGAAACGCTGTCTGCTTGCCACAGATTTGGATTTACACTTTGACATTTTCTCACTTTCTAACAGAGATATATCTGACTGAGTGCTTTGCATACACACACACATACACAGAGGCGCTTGCTGAAGAGCAGAAGCTGACATGTGCGCTTGGCAGATGCGCTTTTATGCTTCCTGGTTGCTCATGTCACCCCACTCGTGACGTCTCACTTCTCTATTGGACTGATTTCATAAATGCTTCAGAATGTGGTATCGCCAGGGCGTTCCCAAAGCATTTTGACGCAGTTCGAGTTCCTGAAGGGGAACCATATATTGTCAAGTGGTACTCACTGCAGAGTCAAATGACTGCCAGCTCTTCCTCTCAGGATGTCATAATAAGAAAGCAATTAAGACCGTTTCCATCTGTGAACCCTTTAACATATTTGCATAATGTTTAGCCCATTATTTCTATGAGTCCGTATTGGACTTTCTGCGTGAGAGTGCCCTCCAGCTTCCAGTATGAATGAAACATACACTGCATGGGAGTGTTTAGCTCTCCATAATGTTCACATCGCCTCATTTTGGATACAAATAAAATGTTAGGTCATGCATAGACCATATTGTCTCTTTGCATTTAATTCAAGGTTTATTCACACTGGCCATTGAAAAATAGGGGCATAATTATCATCATTTTAGAAGTGAGGGGGACAAAAATGTCTAATTAATTAATTAATTAATTAATTTGTTTGTGTGTTTGTTTGTCTAATTGGCAGGTTTTATTTATTTTTATTTTTTCTTATCTCTTGTTTTTAATTAGCTAAGGAATCAATCATTGCTGGACAATAACCAATCATTTGCATTCTATAATATTTTTCCTATATTTTCCTAATGACAATTTTATGATTAGTTTATACACTACAAACACTTTTTTTTCCTTCTTTTATCACAGAATATTGCAGAAAATATATTTTATAGTTTATAGAGTATGCTTTAGGATGCCGTTGGCCATATAGTGATTTCCTAGCACATCATGAATTATTACTTATATGAGCCCATTTTGGACTTTCAGTGCAAGAGCGCCCTCCGGCTTCGAGTATGAATGAAACACACTGCATGAAAGTGTTTCTAGCACATCATAATGCTCACATTGCCTCATTTTGCATACAAACAAAACAGGTCATACATAGACTATCTTGTCTTTTTGCATTTAAATCTAGATTTATTCACTCTGGCCCTTGGAAACGTCTAACACAGTGGTTCTCAAACCTGTCCTGGAGTACCCCCAGCCCTGCACATTTTGTATGTCTCCCTCATCTATTACACCTGATTCAACTCATCAGCTCATTAGTGGCGACTGCAAGACCTGAAGTGGGTGTGTCAGATATAGGGAGACATACAAAACGTGCAATGCTGGGGGTAGAGATGTTCACAAGTCTTGAAATTGGAGTCCGAGTCAAGTCTGAAGTCTTTAACCTGGAGTCCGAGTCAAGTCTCGAGTCTTTGGTCACGAGTCTGAGTCGAGTCTCAAGTCATTTAATGGCTTGCTAAAAAAATCTCATTCAGAATCCTCATGTATTGAAATCTTCCTATTTACGAAGCTGTTTTATAGGCTATAGACCAGGGGTGCCCAACACTGCTCCTGGCGATCGACTGTCCTGCAAAGTTTAGCTCCAACTCTAATCAAAGACACCTGTCCACCTGTGACTTCACGAGTCCTTTTCCTCGAGTCGAGTCAAGTCTGGAGTCATTTCAGGTCGAGTCTGAGTCAAGTCTGAAGTCTATAGGTGCGTTCAACTTCATGCAGCACTGCGCAGATCGATCGCAATCTGACTTGAAGCAGTGCATGCCGGTTAGTAATTTTGTCCGACTTGAGACTGCGCCGACGCCACGTCACTGTCACGGTTGGCATCAAAGCACCGCGAGAGCGTTTTGAGAGCAGCCGGCTGACTCTAGCTGTGTCCCAATTCAAAGACCGCATCCTTCGGAGGACGGGTCCTTCGAAGGATGCGGCCGACACGGCCTTCAAAGGACGCTCCGAGTCTAACCTTCGCAGAATTTCTTGATTGCTCCAGCAGGTGTTCCCGATTAATGCTCCTGTCGCGTGGCAATGGTGCGAGAAGAGCTGCCATCCTGAGATTTGTTAATGAAACTGAAAATAACTATGGAGCCTGAATTGTTAGTTTTTGACTGTATTTATTATACCTTTTTTTATTTGTCATTTTGTGTTTCAAGAATGAGGTCCAAGGTTAAGAAGCTATTAGTTATTTAAATGTAAAACGTTTTTTTTCTCTATTTTGCAATAGTAAAAGACGATGAAAAAAAATACAAGCTATTTCAGTACATTCAAACACAATACTTACATTTATAGAACTAAGTGTATTTGTCGGCCGCCACAGAACCGTCACCCACTTTGTTTGAATAAAAACCCCGTCTTCACTGGCGCGCTATGAATTCTGGGATAGAGTAGGCTGCGAAGGATCCATCGGATGTATCCTTCATTTGCCCGAGAAATGGAGGACGCATTTGAAGTCGCGTTCGAATTGCGGCAGCCTTCGTCGCGCCGCGGTGACGCAATTGAACAAATCTGTGTTTTTAGAACAGTAAAAGCTTTTTTACTGTAGTCACAATGTTATATTGAGTCACGTTTATCATAAAACATTGATGAACGCATATATTCCCCCACTTTATTAGTATTTAAATAGTGTATATATTTACATTGAACTTTATTCTTGAACAGATGGCGATGTATTAAGCAGTATATAATCAGTATATATCTGTTGCTCATGAAAACGTTTCTGAAACGTCTGTATATTTGACAAATATTGCATTTAATTCACGTCATCTGTGATAGAGTATGCAAACACCGCGCGAGCGTCACTAACGGGAGCAGAAAGTGTCCGGCTTGACGGCTCCGTTTTCAACTCCGCCCCCGACTGCAAGCGGCTACTCTCGTTGACTGCCGTCTGTAGCCGTGCTTCAAGTCGAACACACCTTATAAAAATGTGAGTCACTAACTCGAGTGCCCATCTCTGGCTGGGTGTACTTCATGGAGAGGTTTGAGAACCACTGGTCTAACACACTTGCCCGAAAAATGTACGAGGGACGAATTTACATTTCATCAAAAGTGCTTGGGAATTAATACCACTCGTTCATACTCTGGTCTTATTAAAGTGAATTACAATCCCGTACTTAAATTGGAATCCGATTTCCAACAATGGAGTGTCATAGCTGGTAGAATGGTTTGTGTTAAAGTGCCCCTATGCTATTTGAAAGGTTCATAATTTGGTTTTGTCAACAACAGGTTTACATGCATGCAAGGTCAAAAAACACTTTAATTTTCTTATAATATGCATTTAAATTTACCATATTTCTCAACTACTCTCAAACGATTCGTTCGAAGATTCATTCATTCATTCCAAGCCCCTCCTGTAACGTGGGAGGCGTGACAACGGAGTTGAGGATCCAAATGCAGCTTTTATTCACAAGAGTGGTCAAAACAGGCAGGGTCAAACACCAGCAAACAGGTACAATCCAGGGCGAGACAAAAGAGCAATCCAATAAACAGTCCAAGGTCAAAAAACAAGGCAATGCAAGGAAACACAGAGACTCGGAACAGGGTACAGGCTAAACAATAATCAGCAATGTGTGTGTGGATGAGTGCAACCTTTATAGTGTCACTGATAGGAAACAGGTGTGGTGCAATAATGAGTTCCTAGGCAGGGGTTTATGGGGAATGGAGTCCGGAGAGAACCAAGACAAAACCCCTTATCGTGACAGAGCCCCCCCCCACTAAGAGCAGATTCCAGATGCTCCAAACAGAATTACGAGAACAACTCACAGTTCACGGTGGAGTTGATGGAGGGAGGAACCATGAGGGGAGTGAAACAGGAGGTCTCAGGGGTCCGACTGACAGAAACGGAGCCGGTGGACGGGGGGCCCAAGGTGAAGACGGAGAGCCGAAGAGCCAGGGTGACACTGAGGGATCGGAGGGCCATGGTGGAGCCGACGGCTCTGGCGACCGAGGCGAAGGTGGGGTTCCGGAAGGCCGCGGTGGAGCCGGAGTGACTGAGGACCAAGGCGGAGCCGGAGGGAGAGAGGAGCCCAACAGAGCCGGAGGGATGGAGGGATGAGGCGAAGCCGGAGGAGTGTAGTCCTGAGGCGAGGGCAGGTCGACGAATGACCAAGGTGGAGCCGGAGGAACGAGGAAGCCTGGCGGAGCCGGTGGACTAACGGGCCACAATGGAGATGAGGGAGCTTTGAGCCAAGGCGACACCAAAGGGTCGACGGATCGAAGTGGAGTCCAGGTCTCGAAGGCCGGAGACGAAGATCTGGGATCCTCCAAGCTTGGTGTAGCTGGAGGCTGGCTGCCCCAAGGCGAATCCTGACCATTCACCACCCTCAAAGGATGACCTGAGGGACAGACAGACAAAAGCGGAGACAGAACAAACAGCATGACAGGTAGAGGAGGAGGAGGGAGAGGGAGGTTGGGTGGGACAACAAGTTCAAAACAGTGCTTATTCAGCGTGGTAGAGCAGGCAGAGAGTTCCGAGACGGCCACCTTGGCCGTGACTGGACAATCAGAGAGTTCAAATACGGCCTCCATAGCCGTGACAGGACAGGCAGACGGTTCAAATACGGCCTCCATAGCCGTGACAGGACAGGCAGACGGTTCAAATACGGCCTCCATAGCCGTGACAGGACA
>NW_015635039.1:28080-30313 GCF_001515625.1 Sinocyclocheilus rhinocerous | reverse complement strand
CCTCCATAGCCGTGACAGGGCAGGACGAGGATTCACAGACGGCCTCCTTGGCCGTGACAGGACAATCAGAGAGTTCAAATACGGCCTCCATAGCCGTGACAGGACAGGCAGAGAGTTCACATACGGCCTCCATGGCCATGATAGGACAGGCAGAGAGTTAATAAATGAGCGCCGCCACCTCTGGAGGTTCTGCAGCAGGTGCCGCCACCTCTGAAGGTTCTGGAGTGAGATCAGGAACTGTTGCGGCCTCGTGAGTGGATTCAGGGGCTGGAACAACCTCAGGAGGAGTAATTGAGCAGTGAGTTGCCCAAACACAAAGGATAGCGACCCCCATTACAGGGAGCACTGAGTGGAGGGGAATAGTCTCTGGAATAACCCGTGCTGAGGCCCTTGGAATGCCCGCTGCTCTAGCCGAGACCAGCGGTGGATCTGACACACTGGATGCCAGTCTCGGATACCTTGGGACTGGCCTTGTAGCAATGGTCATGGTTGACCCGGTGTGACGTGACTCTGGACGAACAGCTGAGACATAAGATGTTAAATGGGCCAGTTCAATAAAGTCCAACACATAATCCTCAATAGACCGCTCACCTTGACGGAGACCAATTATTTTTGCTGCTGGATTCATGGCTGGTCTGGATACACTCATAAAGCTGCTGGATCCGGGTGTTGGCTGATTATTCTGTAACGTGGGAGGCGTGACAAAGGAGTTGAGGATCCAAATGCAGCTTTTATTCACAAGAGTGGTCAAAACAGGCAGGGTCAAACACCAGCAAACAGGTACAATCCAGGGTGAGACAAAAGAGCAATCCAATAAACAGTCCAAGGTCAAAAACAAAGAAGGCAAGGCAAGGCAAGGAAACACAGAGACTCGGAACAGGGTACAGGCTAAACAATAATCAGCAATGTGTGTGTGGATGAGTGCAACCTTTATAGTGTCACTGATAGGAAACAGGTGTGGTGCAATAATGAGTTCCTAGGCAGGGGTTTATGGGGAATGGAGTCCGGAGAGAACAAAGACAAAACCCCTTATCGTGACACCTCCTTTGCGTGAGGCTACTTTGCGTGCTCTGATTGGTCCGATGACCCAGCCTGTTGTGATTGGTCTACTGCCTACAGCGCATGTCGGAAAAGGAACACCCATCACCATTACTGGATTACGGCTTATCAACAATTGGAGAGAGTACACAATGTATAGATATAGAAGATGGCTTCGATAATAATGATACTGCTGCACTCTGTTTTAAAAATAAAGAATCAGAGGGGGAAAAGTTGTTCTACACTTGTTTTAAACTTGTATGTTAGTCCTCAGCTTGGTAGTAAAGACCCAAACAATAATGGTATATGCATTAGCCGAACACAAACATGGAGTACTGATAAATTACTGCAGTTTTTAAACCAACTTATTGCTCCATCCTTTATCATGACTCCAAGTAATAAGAATGGCAGACATTCTATATTAATCAACACATTTCTAGACAATAGCGGGACATCAGCCAGTGGCGGCGCTAATGCGGGGCTTGACGGGGCTATAGCCCCATCAGAAACTTGCTTAGCCCCCCCAAGGATTTCCTAATGATGTTCCTGTTTTTTGGTGTCACCTTCATTAACATTCAAAAATAAACATTAAAAACCTAAAGAAAAAGTGCCTAAGATGTGGCCTATAAACAATTGATATTATGGGGCAACGCGCAAACTGTGTGCAAGAGTTATGCAGATGAACATCAGTCAATTCACTATAGAGAAAGTGAAAGTAAAAATAAAACTGACAGAGATTTCTAACGCTGCATTAACGGCACATATTCTCTGAGACAACGAGAGATGAAACTACTTCAACATATGCTCATAACGGTATATAACTGTCTTAAATTATTCCCTTAATATTTCTCTTGTGGCCCGTATAGTGAAAAACATGAGAAGAAACATCTTTTGCGTTAAACAGGTTGTTTTTGAAAATCGGTGCACGAAATAAAGCTGCTCTTAACCCTTTAGGCGCCAGGGATTTTTGGAAAAATGCTGGATTTTGACATCAAGATTTCAAAAGCTTGTGGCTTGAAAGGGCTTAAAGATAGGGTAAATTAGAAAAATGTTGGGCATGACCAAAGTTTATGTGGGGTGTAAATATACTCGTCTAATTTGCATATTATGACGTCATCGGGGGCGGCCATCTTGAATTTCATAATATTCAGGAAATAGTAGATATTGAATTGATGTTTGAACTTATTTACGTTTT
>NW_015635039.1:18619-26454 GCF_001515625.1 Sinocyclocheilus rhinocerous | reverse complement strand
TTTTTTTTTGTTTTTTTTTTGTCTTTTTATTTATGTCATGTCCAAATGATCAGAAAAGAGGAAACCAACAATAAAACAGGAGAAAGTACTAAATTATTACTATATTACTATACTATATAGTAGTAAAACGCATGTGAACAGTAGCCTACTTTTTGATCAGTTCATCAGTAATATTCAGGAAATAATAGATATTGAATGGATGTTTTAACTTATTTATAACTTATTTTAAAAAATCCTGGAGCCGCCACTGCCCACAACTAATTAGCAGAACTATAACGTGAGTTAGCCGGAGACCTGCAGTTGCTCTGATTGTATACACAACACACAAAACTACATATTTTGCAAGCTCAAGAGAACATTAAAGCAACAATTATTAATCACACTTACAGGTTGTGATTCGGAGGATCAAGCTGGTCCAAACAAACTGGGCACTGACTCATCTTTCAAGCACACATGTTTAAGAATCTCGCGTTGAATTTGCGGAGATCGGGGAAGCAGTCGTCAGTGAAATGACGGGAACACAGCAAAAGCTTGGGATTATACTGCTGTGGTATCGTGGTAAAGATTAACCACTGATTCTTCACAGCCTCATCCTTTAGAAGTGAAAATAAACCAAATTTTCTGTCACAGCACAGAGCACAGCGTCTTGTTGACATGTTATCCACACAAACGAGCTACAGCGTTTGAGGGGGTTCAAGTTTTCATGGGATGTCCACGCAGAACGTAGGCGGGCATTATGCAAATGTAGTAACTTGTGACGTATGAACTTTGCGGAAATGGGATTAAAATTTAAAACAACTCGTTTAAATGATTCAGAGTCAACTCTTTCTTTTGAAAGACAATAACTTTATTTATGATGCACTTTCATCTTTACAACTTTGCAGACATTTTACATTCATATATGTAATAACTTCAGACCAACAACTGTGTGAAGTACAAACGTCTCTCTCTTTACTGTTTGCTTCTTATCATCGAACAGTACATGCTTAACCGCACTCAACAGCACAGCACACTGGGAAAACACTTTTCTTAAAGGCGAAGTACAACATTACATCCCTCCCTTTGTTTTAGAAAAAGAAAATAATAATAATAATGTTAATACTAATTCACTCTGAGTATAAACATGAAATATGAAATACAAATGTAACTGAAAGTATATTCTCTTTAAATTATGTTAACTTAAATTATGATTGAACAAGTAAAATGAATTTAGTATAGTAAATAGAATCTGGTATATTGACATGTCAACTGGCTGTAATGGGAGGACCTAAAACAAACTAGCCCTTGACTTAACTCAGCATTTCTTCATAATGTTTAGCTTTTGTCTCACTCTATGTAATCCATAAATCTTGGGGGTTTCTTTCTGTTCTCTCTATTAAGATATCTTCTCTCCGTTTGTACAGGACGTTCAGGAAAATTTTGGGGACTCCTGTGCTCCTGAGTTTGGGCTATGTCATCAAAATCATCCATCTCATCATCAGTGGAGTTGGTGTGTGGAATTGATGTGCATTGTTTCAGAGGTTTTAGATGAGAGATGTTTCTGGTGGCAGTGTGTTTCCCTCTTTGAACTGTAATCATTGTACATTTGGTTTTTATGACTTTGTAAGATTTCGGGTTGAAGGGTGTCATAAGTTTTCCCGTTTCCTTTCATGAATGAGCACAGCATCACCCACATTGAGCTCGGAATGTGAAGTTTTCTTCCTGTTATCAGAATATTGTTTCATCTTCTCCTTTTTGGAGCTATCTGTTTGTCTAAGTGTGTCATTAATCACTGGACTGTGTAAAGCTGGTAGTTTGATGTTGATGGGTCTGCCAAAAAGTAGTTCAGCTGGGGATGTCCCAGTAGTTTGATGAGGTGTTGCTCTATAGTTTCTCAGAAATTTGTGGAGTTCTTGTTTCCATGATTTTCCTTCAACAGTGGCAGTTGATATTGCTTTCTTGAGGGTTCTCATGAATCTCTCAACCTCACCATTGGCTTGAGGCCAGTAGGGGGTGATCTTTCGATGGTGAATACCAAGGTGGGTTGTGAAGTTTGCAAGGTCTTGACTGGAGAATGGAGGGCCGTTGTCAGACTTCATTATTTTGGGAATGCCTGCTGTGGAAAATATTTTGTCCAATAATGGAATGACTGTATGTGCGGATGTTGATGGTGTTATCTCCACAAAGGGGAATCTGGAGTATTCATCCAAAACAACTAGAAGATAGTCGCCGGAGGGAAACGGACCGCAAAAGTCAACAGAGACATTCTGCCATGGACCTTCAGGTAACTCTGACATCTGGAGCGGTTGATGTTTGTTGTAAGTAGTTGATGCTTGGCAGGGAATGCAGGCTGATATTAGTTGTTCTGCCTGCTTGTCTATTCCAGGGAACCAGACCTTTTCTCTCAGCAGCTGTTTTGTTTTTACTAAACCTTGATGGCCTTCATGTGAGAGATAAAGTGCTCTGTGCTGCAGGGCCCTTGGCATAACGATGCAGTGTCCTCTCAGAAGTACACTCCTGTCCTCCAGGCCAGTAAGCTCCTCTCTGACATTGTAGAATGATTTCAGATCAGACAGAACACGCTCTGTGGTGAAATGATCATAAAGTCTGTGCCATTGACCAGTGTGGGCGATGTTGATGACGTGCTGAAAGAGGCAGTCCTTCAATTCAGCACCATAAAGATACAGATGGAAGTATTCACAGCTCCAGACGATAGCAAGAGCCTCTCTTTCCATCTCTGAGTACCTCTGTTCAACTGGGGTCAAGGCCCTGCTCGCATAAGCAACAATATAAGTGTGATTAGTGGTTTTGTCTCTCTGTGCCAAGATAGCGCCAAGGCCAACAGGACTGCAATCAACAAAGACATTGGTTTCTCTTTCAGGATAGAAGTAGCTCATCACAGGGGCTATGACCAGTCTTTCTTTGAGGGTTGTCAGTGCATCTGCTTGCTTTTTACTCCACAGCCATTCAGAGTCCTTCTTTGTGAGTTCCCTCAGAGGTTGTGTGAGTGGAGAGTAGTCAGGAATGAACCTTGCACTGTAATTGGCCATTCCTAGGAGGCTTCTTACCTCACTCTGGGTTTGTGGAGGTGGCATACAGGTGATTGCCTCTATTTTTTGGGGGTCAGGTGCGATGCCACGATTGGAGAATACATATCCAAAAACCTCCAGGGATGTTTTGTGAAATTCACATTTGTCCTTGTTGATTGTCAGGTTGTTTTCATGCAATCGTTGAAAGACTGCTTCAAGAGATCTGTTGTGGGCATCTGCTGTGGTGCCATACACCAGAATGTCGTTATTGAAATTTCTAACTCCAGGGATTCCCTGCAGGACCTGTTGGATGGTATTTCGAAAAACTTCAGCTGCCGATGAGATGCCGAATATGAGCCTTGTATATCTTCTCAGTCCAACATGTGTTGAAAATGTTGTGATGTATCTGGACTCAGGTGCTAGTTCAAGTTGGTGATAGCCTGAGGTAAGGTCCAGTTTAAAGAACATCACTGCTCCATTGAGATCGTGGATGATGTCATCTACCGTTGGTGAAATATGTCTCTCTCTGCTTACGGCTTGGTTTGGCAAGCGCATGTCAACACAGATACGTATCTTCTCTGGATTTTTGGGCTTGGGCATTGCTACGATGGGTGAGACCCATGGTGTTGGACCTTCCACTTTTTCTATGATGCCTTGATCCTCAACAAGCTGCAGTTCTTTCTCCACCTTTTTTCAGCTGTGGAAAGGGATACGACAATGTGGTTGGATGACAGGTTTGACAGTGTCATCAATGTGTAGCTTAACTTGAATGTTTTTCAATTTTCCAATGCCCTTCGTAATGTTTGGGTATTTTAGCATGAGCTGATCAGCGACAGAAAGGGTAGGCTGCTGAACTATGTCTGCAGAGTAAACAATGTGAATGAGTCCAAGCTCTGAAGCCGTTTTGTGACTGAGCAGAGAGACATGATCTCATTAAACCACATAGAAAGTTGCTTCAGTGGTTCTTCCATAAGCTGAGACATCAGTGGCTAGTTTTTCCAGCAGTGGAAGGGGGTGTTGCTTGCCATACGGCAATATTTTCTTGTTTGTTGGTTCCAGTTTTGTCGACATTTTTATTCTGTCATGGGCGTTGTTGTCAAGAAGGTTGACTGTGGCTCCAGTATCGATTAGTATGTCTAGAGGTTGTTGAGATATTCACACTTTTGTCATTGGTTGTTTGATGTTTGAAGGTGCTTGCATGACATAGACGTATTCATCATCTGTACTTGACATTGCAGCTGACTCTAGGTCCTTTGCTGGGCTGTTTTCGTTCATCTGTATTGTTCTCACCTTATGTGTTAGATTTTGTTTTTGTTGTGGTTTTGCATGCAGTCTGTGGTCTTGTTCCATGCGTAGTTTGCTGAAACAACAACGTGCAAAATTATTTGGTTTGCCACAGGATTTGCATGACAGCCCTCTAGCTGGACATGCTGATTGGGTGCGGAAAAGTGCCACCACAGTTTCTGCATGTTGACCGTTGTTGTTGTTTTTTTACAGTTTTCTGTTGTTGGCTTTTACTTATCGTATTTTTTGTTTAAGTTTGGCTTTAGTATTGCTGCAACACGTTCGTTGCTACTGACTTGTGTGTTATTTTCAATGCCAGCTGCCTGTGTTTCTGATGTTTCAAATGCTCTTGCTAGATCCAACAGTTGTTTCAATGTAAAACTGCTGTCTCTTAGTGCTCTCCTCCGTAGTCGTGATGATGAACAGGTAAGTATTATTTGAGATTTTATTTCTCTTTCTGGATTTGAGAATTCACAGGTTCCCAGCTAACACACGACATAACAGTTACGTGATGTATTCCTACTTTTTGGTAATTTCATGACTTACCAATAGGCAACGTAACCACGTCGTCATATGCACGTAATTCCATTACCATCCATTTACCAACTCACAACGTCATCAGTACGTCCTCCCAACGTAACAAGATAACCAAGAACGTCCCAAATAGATTCTCTATTCGTAATATATTGGTAATTTCACGACTTACTGGCAACATAAATGCAACGTCGTATGCACGTAATTCCATTACCATCCCATTACCAACTCACAACGTCGTCAGTACGTCCTCTTAACGTAAAAATATAACCAAGATAGGTTGTCTATTCGTAATATATTGGTAACTTCATGACTTACTGGCAACGTAACCACAACGTCATATGCACGTAATTTCATTACCATAATTTTTGTACGTTCTTTATATGCTCTCTGATTACAATAATGCTATTTAAAAAGTGTAATTAAACTTCAGACACAAGATTCCTTAAAGATAAAATGTGTTTCTTTTCACCAAGTCAGAATATGGGCATGCTTTTAATATATAGTGATGTAACATACGGCGCGCGCCTCCACAACTGACACACCGCGAGCACAGTATTGACAAGAAAGGAAAATTATTTTTTCTGAGTTGTGAAACTTTGTATTTCGTAAGGAGTTATGAAAGTGAAATAATGACACAGACTGGCTACACCATCTCATCTGCCGCAGATACTGTATTAGGATACTGTATTTGTCTGATGCACTTTTCACTTCAACTGTGTCTGACAGGAGAATTAGCTTTTCTGAGGTGAGTCTTACAATTTATAATAAATAAATAGGTTGATAAAATGTATAAAACAAAGTTCTTGAACTCTGTAAAGACGCTAAAACCCTTTTTAATATTATTGTTTTTATGTATAGTAGCCTACTGGTGGCCATTGAGAGTTACCATGGCAACCGCGGACACATCAGCTGCTGGAGAGGATGCGTCTGACATTTCTCTCTGTTTCTCATCAGTTATACCAAAAAAAAATCAACAACTGCGACAGATTGGTTAAGTAACATATGTCAGTATTATCCACAGTCTACTTTAAGTACTTTTGTTAATATTTATACCTCTGTGATTATGGTATCTTTCCTTATTTATCTGAAATGTCTGCTAGCAAATATTACGCTAGCATAGAAGCATAACTATAGTATCCCCTATCGTATTCTACAACAAAAACAATCAGAGCGCCTTGTTATCACTAGTTTTATTTTGATTTCCCGAGTCCGCTATTAGCATATAGCCCGTTAGCATCGCCAGCGTAGTTGCCGCTAATCTCGCTTACATTGCTAATACTCTATTCACACACATTACCATTGTTTTACTCACTGTTACTTACATTAATGGCGGATGTGTGTCTACCTTTGAGTGCAGCTCGAGCTGTAGGCCATGGAGAAGCAGATCCGCGAGCTGGTGGAGAAGCAGGCCCAGCTGAGAGAGTGGAGAGCCGCGCTGGAAACATCCCGGGCTGACGCTCACAAGTCCGGGGTAAGTATACAGCGCGCTGCTAACTCTCCCACCACCTCTACTCCATGTGCTTCTCTGCACAGGCCCGGGGCATCCAGGACGCGATCTTCCCAGATGTCCTTCACTCCGGCGCCGGAACACCATGGCCCCTGGGTGCACCCGCAGCGGAAGATGCGAGCCAGGCCCCGGGTGACGACCTCTCCCCCTCCACCGCCTCCGGTCTTCAACATTTCCACCCGGAATCGCTTTGCTCCCCTCCGCGAGATGGAACGCGATGCTGTGATCGTCGGAGACTCCATCGTCCGGCACGTTCGTGCTACGTTAGCTGAAGGTAATATGCACACTGACTGTTTCCCTGGAGCTCGTGTTTTTTGATGTTTCTGCGCAGATACAAGCGATCCTGAACGGCGATGAGAGCCCCGGAGCGGTCGTGCTTTACGCCGGAGTTAACAACACCAAGCTGCGGCAGACAGAGACACTGAAGAGGGACTTCAGGAGCCTGATCGAGATGGTGCGCAGCATATCGCCTGCGACAACGATCATCGTGTCAGGACTGCTTCCCACGTATAGATGAGGACACGAAAGGTTCAGTAGACTTTTTGCTTTAAATGAATGGTTATTGTCATGGTGTAAAGAACAGAAACTGCTCTTTGTTAATAATTGGAATCTTTTCTGGGAGCGTCCTAGGCTTTTTCGTGCTGATGGCCTGCACCCCTGCAGGAGCGGAACTCCTGTCGGACAGCATCTCCAGGACGCAACGCTCCATATGACTAGTAAGCCAATTCTCAAATAACTGCTATGATGGCTTTTGTTCTACCAGTGTTAATTTTGACATTGACAGGCATTTTTGATTTAGTCTTAGTCTTTATCTTGAGCTGAAAATGCTTAATAGTCTTAGTCGCATTTTAGTCATTTGAGTCTTTCATAGTTTTAGTCTAGTTTTAGTTCGATGAAAAGTCATTGCATTTTTGTCAACTTTTATTCATTACTTTTAGTCAAACTGCAGTTACCAACATTTATTTTGGTAGCTATTTTATATGTAGTCTTTAAACAAAAATAGTCATTAATTCTTCTCTCTTTAGACCAAATCAATTCGGCTTATGAGAAATTTGAATCAAGGATTGAATTTGGAAAAACTTGAATAAATGATGACAATTTTCATTTTTGGGTGAACTATCCCTTTAACAGTAGTGAAAAGGGAAGAAATTATAGTTGTTCATATATAATATATATAATTTATATTTTTTGAAAGAGAAGCAGAATAAGACAATAAGACAAATACGAAAGAGATACAAATTAAACTCATTTTTCAGATACAGTAGGTTTACTTAACATATTTATTTAACATATTTAACTTTTGTTGGTTAACATTAATGACAGGGATAGGTTTTTTCATTTTTGGGTGAACTATCCCTTTAACAGTAGTGAAAAGGGAAGAAATTATAGTTGTTCATATATAATATATATAATTTATATTTTTTGAAAGAGAAGCAGAATAAGACAATAAGACAAATACGAAAGAGATACAAATTAAACTCATTTTTCAGATACAGTAG
>NW_015635039.1:10198-16285 GCF_001515625.1 Sinocyclocheilus rhinocerous | reverse complement strand
GTGTGAACTGACCATAATGCTGTATGTTAGGTGTGAGATTCATTACACTTGGATTGCTATAATACATCTATTCATAAGTGCACCAATGTGAAGCACAAGTCCCTGCACATTTGCTGTATATCCATAAAGTGATATCTTAGTCATAGTATTATTTCAGTGGTTAACTAACTGATTAAGACAGTCACTGGCTGCCACCTACTGGCATAACAATGACCTGCAATGAAAGAAGCCCAGGCATGATATTGCTTTTTTTTTTTAATGGTGAATTGCCAAAAAAAAAGAAAAGATTTTGCATATGATTTTCAATTAATTATTTGAAGTGGGTTGGTTAAGGGCGTGATTAGCTGATGAATTGTGTGCATGGTTAATGATGGCTCTTAAATATTTAAATGCAATGTGTTGAATGCCTACTAAGACTTGCATATTTGTGCATAATGTTTTGACCCTGGATGCTTACAGAAGGATAATATTTTATTTATGTGCCAGAAACATCATGATCATTCATAATTTTTGTTGGTTCATGCTGAACTGGTGTTGATAAATGTACTCTTTATATTAATAAGTCAATTCAATTGATATTGTCACTGTTTTTAAGTTGCATTATCTGGAGATTTTAAAAATTTTTTCAGTTTCCAATTTCTGTTTGATTTATTATGAAGGGGCAAATTATAATCTATATAAAATTAAAACATTTACATATATGTAGATTTAATTTACTTACATATTGTTTTAAAATATATTTACGTTTATAGAAATCTTATATATTTACATATACATAAATTTAATGTTAAGAAAGATTGCAAATTAATATATTTACATAGTCTGATATATAAATGTATTGACATATAAAGGAAATAAAAATATGTAAATATTTCAGATAAAAATATATTTACATATGTTTAATATATGTGAAAAATATTAAAAAGCGGCCAAAATCAAATATTTAAATCTATTTTTAAAATATATTTCAAAATATATTTACATATATTGTATAAAATATATTTTCTTCTATTTAAATTTAAGATATTTAAATATATGAAAATGTATTTATTATTAATATATTTCAATCTATGTGACTTCTGTATGGGCTGAATACTTTCATTCATATTTCGCTGTATATCCTATGTTTTTATTAATAATTTGGGCGTATTTTACTGTTCATATTTGTGCGTTTTTCAAAATAAATGAACTGAATTCATTTAGAGTCTGTATTCATCATTCACAGCTGTTGAAACAGCCTTTAAATTAGTTTGGGCATATGAGGACATAAATTAGGTTAAACTACTGCATGTCCGCCCATAGAAAATAAATAATTATAAAAAATTACCAACTGATTATCAGCACACAACTACTGATCCGCGACGTTGCCACGACGCCGCAGTTACTTACTGGTAACGTCACAAAGTTACGTTGTGGCGACGTATACGCACCTTTCACTTTTCCGGTTGCCACAACGTAACTTTGGTCACCAGATTACGTTGCAGTTACGTATTTTGGTTAGCTGGGTTGTCGCAAGCTGTCTTAACCTGGTATGAAAGGCATCAATGGTCTCTCCTGGTTTTTGTTTAGCTTGCCTGAAGACATACTTCATACTCAACATTGATACTTGGGTTGAAGTATTCTGTCAGAACTTCTACAGCTTTGTCATAGTCATCACTGGCACCATTTTCTGGGATTGTTTCAAAAATGTCCTGCACTTGTTCACCTGCATAATACAGTAACATTGCTCTTTTTCTGGTTTTGTTGGTTACACCAGCGGCTGTCAAGAATGTTTCAAATCTTAGTAGCTATTTTTTTCCATTTTAGTGCGAGAGATCCTTGGTCTGTGCCGATATCAAATCTTGGAAAGTAGGGCAGTTCAGCAGCTGTAGCCATGATTTGTCATCAGACAGTAGTACACGTTAGTGAATGGCGTTTGGTTTGTTTACGTGTATACCAGCAAAGTTCTTCTTTCAATCAACTAACAGGCTGCTGTCGTCTTTTATATGGGCAGGCAAAAAAAAAAAAAGGATGGAGGCCTGACTTTC
Source organism: Sinocyclocheilus rhinocerous (assembly GCF_001515625.1). Taxonomy (NCBI): domain Eukaryota; kingdom Metazoa; phylum Chordata; class Actinopteri; order Cypriniformes; family Cyprinidae; genus Sinocyclocheilus; species Sinocyclocheilus rhinocerous. The sequence continues at coordinate 14,258 of NW_015635039.1, read as the reverse complement.
CAGATTTGAATAAACTATTATTGTTAGTGATTCCCAGCGAAAGCATGGAATCGCAGCACGGAGAAATCGCCGTATCTGAATTATAAGACAATAAACACACGATTGAAAGTATATGGTTTATGTGTGTTTTTCAAGTTATCCAGGTCATAAATAAATAAACTATATGAATAGTAATGCAGTACTGATTGACATATCATTTAGTATAGAAACTATAAGATATATTTCCTGCTTTGATAAAAATGGGAAAAAGGTGTTCGTAGTAACCTTTATAAACCAATCATAAAATTGTCATTAGGAAAATATTGAATAAAAATATTATAACCCCTTGCTGCAGCTAACTTTACTTCCACAGGCTACACACAGCAATATAAACAACAGCTGTGCATGGTCTTTTCACGTCGTTCTTGTAAAATAATAATAATTTAATAATATAAGTAATGAAGCACACCGCTCCACTGAGAACTCCACTTACCGGCATCCGCAGACGTTATGTAGTGTGCTAAATTACTAAAGGTGTCTGAACGTGAGGGATCATCCCAGATGAGATCGTCAGGTGAAAGGTCATCATGTGGATAATTTTATTTACGGCTAAATTATTATTCATTAATTTTACAAATAGTTAGATTTAGCAGGCCTTCACAAAAGGGCGTTTAATTACAAAAAAATAAAATAAAAATTTGCCAAGACAAAAGGGCACTTTGGGCATCAAGGGGAAAAGGGGCAGGGGCAAAAGTGGCAATCTCAAGGATCTTGGGCCCATTTCATGTGTTGCTGGCGATGGCATGCAGTTAGCATGGGGACCCGGCTGGGTCGTCGGCTACACAGGCCCATACCCAGAAGGCTGAGGCAAACTGTAAGCTCTGACACATTGCCCTGGTCACCACTGTTGTAGCTGCTGGTGATTTGTCGCACTGTGGCCTTACGGTCGCTGGGAACAATGCGCAACAGTCTCTGCTCCCCTCTGGCATCAATGAGCTACGAACAACACACAGCTGGTTCATTGTTTGGCCATCCGTGCACCACGTTTTATACGTACTCACAACAGTGGCAACAAAACCAACAAAGTACACCACTTCCGAAACTGAAGTTCTAAGGATCCGTGCTATCACAACTCTGTCCTGCTGTCCTTTATCAAACTCAGAAAATTGGCAGCTATCAATCAATCTATCAATCTATCTATCTATCTACCTATACTATATTATACTATACTCTCGGAAGTGCTTTTGTCACTGAACAATTTATATGTACCTTGTTTTGATAAAAGTCTAGCTGCTGCATTTTGAAATGTTGAAACAGTTGAAAATGGAAGACTGATTAATTCCCTTATAAAATGAATTACAATAATCAATTTAAATGTCAAGCACGATTTCATTGTGCCTAAATTACACAAGTGAAAGTTTGATTTTACAATGGAATGAACCTGTTTATCCAACTTGATGGAGCTATCAATAAAGAGACCCAAGTTATTAAAACATTTTGACATACAGAGACAGGGGTCACTGATTATACAAATATTACATTTTTGAAATGTCTCTTCTCTCATCAGCAGAATAATTGCTCATAAAACCCTTCTACTGCTGCTCATAATAAAATAATCACACTTTAAAATTAGTTATCTATTTTTTTCTATTAGTATCTATTTCAATAATGTACTGAAGACAAAGTAACCATTCCAGAAATCTTACAGTGAGTTTAATGTGTGTGTACCTGGTATTCCCTTTATGGGGACCAAACTGTCCCCAACTAAGCATGCCAGAGGCGACAGCGGCAAGGAACCAAAACTCCAACGGACAGAATGGAGAAAAAAACCTTGGGAGAAACCAGGCTCAGTCGGGGGGCCAGTTCTCCTCTGACCAGACGAAACCAGCAGTTTAATTCCAGGCTGCAGCAATGTCACATTGTGCAGAGGAATCAACTGGTTCATGTGGTCTTGTCCTGGTGGCCGTCTAGGAGACAAGGTCCTAACTGAGGATCTGTCTTTGTGGTTCATCTAGTTGTCCTGATCTCTGCTGACATTCAGGGCTTAATATAGCCATTGTGTTGAATTAATACCTGGGGTTATGTTTGTTTTCTTCTAAAAGAGACGAAAAGTAATCAGATCTAGCGGTTTGTAATGCTTTTATGTAGGATAGGTTACTTTCCCGCCAAGCAATACGAAATACCTCTAGTTTTGTTTTCCTCCAGCTGCGCTATATTTTCTTTACGTTTCTTTTTCTTTTCTTTTCTTTTCTTTTCTTTTCTTTGACTCTAGGAGAAACCCCCCTGCTCTCCCCCACTCACCATCATGGACAGCACTGTGGCTGCAGTGGAGTCATTCAAATTCCTGGGCACCACCATCTCACAGGATCTGAAGTGGGATTTTCACATTGACTCCATTGTGAAAAAGGCCCAGCAGAGGTTGTACTTCCTTCGTCAACTGAAAAAGTTCAACCTGCCACAGGCACAGATGACACAGTTTTACTCAGCTGTTATTGAGTCAGTTCTGTGCTCTTCTATAACTGTCTGGTTTGGGTCAGCCAGCAAATCAGATTTAAGAAGACTGCAACGGACTGTTAGGACAGCAGAAAAGATCATTGGTGTGCACCTGCCCAGCCTTCAGGACTTGTACAACTCCAGAGTGAAGAAACGGGCAGGTAACATCATCAATGACCCCTCTCACCCCGGACACAACTTGTTTGCACTTCTCCCCTCAGGCAGACGCTACAGATCTCTGTGCACTAGAACATCTAGGCATAAAAACTGTTTTTCCCCCATGCCATCTCCAGCTTAAACAGCTAACACATGAATCATTAGCTGTGTTCTGTAATTAATTTCTGTAATTCATTCTACATCTTTAAATATTGCCTCTTTCTCAAGTATTATATAAATGCGGCAGAGCAAGTGCCGAGATTTGCTACTGCCAATACATCCACAACATGCTGCTGTGAGCATGTAAGAAATATTGCTGCTGCAAATATAACATATATGAAGTAACCCCCCACAAAGCAGGAGACATAGAAGGGACAATATAAGCCAAAACAAGAACAAAACACCTCCCAACAAGCAGATCTATTGCCAAGACATATGTACTGCTGCTGCTCCGAAGAGCCATGTGAACCTCATGTATAACTATCTATGTGTGTCTGGGCTACCACGCCGACTGGTTTAACGCTAGTGGCCTATGACTATGCGAGCCTGGGCTACCACGCCAACTGGCTTAAGTCTAATTAGACACGCACTATGTGTAATGTTTAATTAACAAAATGGATATATGTTGCAATCCCAGCACCCACCTGAGCAAATATCATAATTTAGTCATTTGATAACTGCTGTTACTTTCTCCACTTCATCAGTCCCAGTGGCAGCGTAACAGCTTTTTAATTTATTGTTGTGCAATGATGAGACGGACAAAGTTAGCTGATGCATGTCATCTTACTGTCTCGTGCAGATGAAAGTTATCAAAGTTACAGTGCACAAAACCCCTGGTGGACTGACCTGAATGAACTGAAATAAAAGCAGAATATAAATGTTATTTCTCCATTTTCTGAATTACACAGCACAGCGAGAGCACACGTCGCATAAGCATATTTCTCCGAACTACACTACCCATAATATATTTCACTCGGAACTAACAGTTACAGCTGTAGATAGTGATTTTCAGCGTCTCCCGCAACACTCTCATTGATATGACTGCGATAAGTGCGTGCTTCTGACGCTGCATGCAGCTGAAATCAACCACACACTCATCACAATGAAAACATCGACCTTAAGAAATAACAAACTTGAACACTGGGATAATCGCCGATGTATATGGCGAACCCCCGTTGAAATGCATACACAAGAATGCTTAATTCATTTATCCTGTTTCATGTCCGTTACTATCGGCGTGTTCTCAGAGCGATTACATATGCTCTAAACTGCATTTTGCTCCAGCTCTATAAACACAGATGCTAAATGCTGCTGCTAATATGCTTAAAGGTGGGGTAAGCGATTTTTCAAAAACGCTTTAGAAAACTGATTCTGGCCGACTAGCAAAACAAACTTGTAGCCAATCAGCAGTAAGGGGCGTGTCTACTCATGA
>NW_015635039.1:8775-10089 GCF_001515625.1 Sinocyclocheilus rhinocerous | reverse complement strand
GAGCCAAGCGACAGAAAGATAGAGATGGCAGATAAAAAACAAAAGAGGAAAACGTCTGCGGAACAAAAGAAGGCTTAAGGCAAGAAGTAGGATCCGTGTAAATATCGGATCAGCTTTCCAGTGCTGGTGAGAACTCAAGGAGCGGAAGGCCTGTGATCGGACGCCGAGGTTGCTTTGTTTCTTCTCGATAGGTGAGTAACACCGTGTCTGCACCGCGACAGCTAAAGTCTGTCTAGTACACCGCGCGCGACAAAGCGACCGTTGAAAATCATTTGAAATTTGTGTCAATACGTCATGAATAGAACGCAGCAGCAGTTTTCTGTCGGGAATTTGTCGTGTCGTGCTGTGCCGCATCCAGTGTAGACCATAGATATGTATATATATCTATGGTGTAGACAGCATCACTGATTATAATGAGTTCCATAGTATTTTGTCGCACTGCGCCACTCGCATCCGGTGTAGACACGGTTTAACATTAGTTTTGCTTTGTTTCACAGAACTAATCATTGCCTTGGTTGCGTACGTTTGTGTGGGGTATCAAAATCAAATCAAAGCTATCAAAATAGGGGCGAGACCCTTTTGGGGTAGGGGCGTGTTTGTTTTGGTGATTTCAAATGCCAACATTGGCTACCAGAAATCGCTTACCACACCTTTAATATTCGCTCCTGCATACAATGCAAACTTCTAACATGACACTTAGTTTAAACTTGATTATGGTTGCTCATTTTTTAATTCAATTAGGCAGACCACTGTAGGACCTCATGGAACGGACACACAAATAAACTGCAGAATCAGCGCATTTCAAAAATAATCTAAGGAGTCTTCTCTCAGCCATCTGCGGTCGTAAAATTAATTAATGATCAACATAGCGCCCAATTGTCTCGACTAGTTCCCTTATCTTCTCAAGAGACGTCGAAAGCAGTGATAGACTTAATCCAATCAAAAGAAGAAGAAAACCCCTCTTGTTTGAAGCCCTGCAACAGCGTCCGATTGGAAGATCGTGTCGTGGGGCGGACCAAAGTCAGTCTACTTAAAAATGGACACAAAGCCCTCGTGGCTCGCTCGCTCACTCTCTCTCTCTCTAGAACTGTGGCTTTTCACCTTGGTGACCGCGCGACAAAGCGCTCCCATGCCATAACATCACAAGCGAGACTCCAAAACTCAAACACTTCAGTTGAAACTTCGTGATTGCCAGAGATCTTCAAAAGCCTAAAGTCTTGCAAACTCAGACTTTTCAGAAGAACTGCTCAAGCCTCTGCGTCATCAAGAAACCAACCAATCTCCGAAGGGAATTCCCAGAAACCACGTCATCCA
>NW_015635039.1:0-8760 GCF_001515625.1 Sinocyclocheilus rhinocerous | reverse complement strand
GGCTTTCCCAGAAACTACGTCATCCAGACGCCCGACCAGCAACCAATCAAAAGCCGGGATTCCCTCAAGCAGCCAACCAGGAAGCTTGTAACACAAGTACCAGGCAAAACCTTTTCATCTCTTGCTGAACTGGTGAATTGAATTTTAGCAGTAAACGTAAGATAAATCTCTGCTTTGTGGCTCTCTCAGGTTGAATTTAAAAGAACTCGTGGAAAACGAGTTAGAACTTTGGGAACTTCATACAAACTCCGCTAACTTTCATTCTTCAGAACTGTATGTGTGTGTGTGTGTGTGTATGTGTGTTTTAGCTTAGTTTAATGTAATCTAGAATAGCCAATAAATTCTTGTTTCATTTATAAAGAAGTGTTGTCTGGTGTCGTGAAATTTTATAAAGTTAAAACTCTGCCAAGATCACGTTACCTAGCTCGTAGCTTATAACTTATTAAAAGCATGTATTAACCCGTGGCCAGGGAAAATACAAATATTCAAATTGTTAATATACACGGACGTTAATGTCTCGCTGGACGAGTCGTTGATACAGTGTAAACTATCAAATTTAAAATCAGTTCTAATCAGGTCTTTTGAATAATTAATTTAATTGTAAAATTCAATGAGTTAAATTCCTTACATATGGTGGAGAAAATAGCTGGCAAAGATTTGGCTTAAAAAAATTAATGACACCAAGATATTATTGTGAATCTTTCCTATTTTTATCTGGAAGAATAGATTAGATGCAGAGAAACAGAGTTGTTGTGTTACTGGATACTTTTATTGTGGCATACCAGTGTGTTGAATGAATGAAGTGAAACTCGAGTTGTGTTTAAAAAGTGAACTGCAGTAAATAATTAACATTTAGATGTCGTCTGCTAAAACAGATTAAGAATAGGAGTGAGCGAATTCCTCATTTCTTTCTTTTAAAAAAGGCCTTCATAGTTTGATTTGTTGGTGCGTGTAAGGGAAACAGGTCAATTTAGCTCAAAGGGAATCATTTAAGATTTTAAAGGGAACTCCACCAATAATATGTAAGGGACAGAATCACTGTTTTACGGCTGATCACTGAGACGGCCAGCGATTCCGTGAACGAGCCGTATGACATCAATTCTGCAATGGATATTTATATCCAAAATATAGTGAAAACACTATTAATTAGCACAGTAACAAGATCGGCAGTTTAAGACATTAACTTGTGAGCACAAAACACAAGATACTTCTCTTTTCAATATCAATAAGGCTTTATTGGATAAATCTAAGACATATAAACTAATCTAACACATAAACACACGCATTCACACAAGTTGCAGAAAGACAGAAAGTGAGGAAATAATTAGTTTAAGAGAATGAAAATGTGAAATCCCAAGTTTACAGCAATATGTGCAATTGCATAGATCTGAACAACCATCAATCACTTAATTAACCCTCGCATTGAGTTCCTCAATTAGGTTAAAATTTATATTAAATGCACCAGTTCAGATAGAATCTGGAGGTACTTGCGTTGCGTCCGGGGTTCCCTTTGTTGTCGTCCTTGCAGAACAGGGGGTTTCCCGCGGTCGCTGATTGGCTGGAAGTTCAGTCTTGGGAAGCCAGTGATTGGGCGTTGGCTGGCGACGCGGAGCTGTGGTCTGCAGTTGAAGTTTAGACGGCACTCTTTCGGAGACACGGCAAACTTAACTCGGAACACACGAAACTCTCAACGGAAAATAAAATAAACTAAAGAAAGAAATAGAAGTAAAGTTTGACGAGACCAGGTGGCGTTTCTCCTCATGGTTTTGGAGGAGATGGCGTGTAAGCCAGAGCACGCTCAAAACTAAAGAAGCATGATTTAAAGAAAAACAACAAGGCTCAAAAGGCAAGAAGGAAGAGCGCGAGAGAGAGACAAAAGGCATTTAACTAAAAAGCATGACTAAAAGCGAAAAGCTAAAAGCTAGACACAAAAAGCCTAGTTTGATGGTTTGCTGAGTATTTAAACCAGGCTGTTTGACACCTCCCAAATGGTGTTTTGACCAATTAGAGGTCATCGTTGCTCGGGGTGTTGTATATTCCTCCTCCCCATTCATAAATCAACTGTTATCTCATCATTCACATGGTCCGAGCTTTTCCCGCTCTTGCAGCGTATAATATTGGACCTGATTTCTATAACAAGAATATGATAATTTTGACAAATAGTTGATTGGAAGAAACGTTTCCAGCAAGAAGATTCAAACACATACATACCAAATATGAATACGAACCATTAAGCTATTCAATAGTTATTAAAAATACATACACAATAAATGATTAAGACCTGATAAGTCACATGTAGGTTACATACATGATATGGAGTTATGCATGGAGATGATTAGTTGCTCAGGTCCTTTTAGTGTCATTTAGATGCATATTTACATGGAAATGCAGTTTCTGTGCCATTCTCTGAACATAAGGATACGTTCTGTGAAGACCAGAGAGGTTAAAATGTCTGTAAGGAATCTGCCTGTTCTTTGTCTTAGGTGGGGGGAGAAGTCAATCCAAAGAGCTCGTGATTGCCATCACTGGTTACCATGTGACGGTCACGCTGTGCATCTCTTTTGGCCATTATTCTTGATAACTTGCCCCAAAATTGACAATCTCCTTGGAATTGTCAATAAGTGTTCTTCTGTTTAAATGCTGTGAGCTACTCAAAGCTGCTAGTTGGTTCAGGCTTGGGGCCAGGATCTGATTTACGACATCCTGTGTCTTGGGCCTCTTGTGGAATTCTGGGCTCCTCAGGTTTCAGCCATGTTTGACCAAATCTTAGATTGTCTGATTCGGTCTGATATCCTACATACCCCCCTTCGATCGGAGATGTGTTGAGTTGAAGACATCGGCGAGCGCTGGAGAAACAAAGGCAGAAGAAGCAGACAAACACAGCAAACAACAAGACACCTCCATAACTGTTACTGTACTGGTGCAGGCATCAGGTTATTTAGGTACAGGTGGTAAAGTTCAATTAGTCAAACTAGTTTAGTAAATTGAATATGTTTTAATTCAATCTGGAAATTGTTCTAATTTGGTTCCGTACGTTGATTCGTCAATCAAATTTTGCGGATAACTTTGTTTGGTTCTTCTAGGTTGTCTTAATTTAAAACGTTTACCGTTAATTTTCTAGTAACATCATTTGCAATGAAATGAATTGACCTATCGTGCATGGAGCTCTCTGGCTTCCATTCAGTTTAGAATTACTGGCGGATATTAGGTGTGGTGAGTCAATCCTAATATCAGACCTTTGACCCTTGCAGGGTGTCTAGGTGTTTCACCTACTAAGGAAAGAGGGGAAGGAATCAGGATAGGTAAAAGAAGAACAAAACAAAACAAAACAAAGCTGCTGTGGATTTTCCTAGCATGGCTTACAACTACTGTTGAGCTAGGATGTCACGTGCAGCTAGTGTGTCATGTACCTTAACTTAGTGTCAGGTGTTCTACCTATTGTGAGGATGGCTGCATGTTTCTTCATGGTGGGCATATGTAACTTTATGTTACGCTAAAATTTGGATATTCTACTTGTGGGAAGAAAATGTTTGTTGACTGTGTTATCAGTAGATGTGGTTACCTCTGGGTGTAGGTAATGTTGTGTGTGTTAATGGTGTAGTGTATGTGTGGTCAGATCTGTTTCAGTCTGTGTTGTCTCCCCCCTTTTCTTGTATGTCAGTGAAGACTGGCTCTCTGCATCCTTGGCTTGGATGAGGGCATGTCCATGATCTAATGGGGGTCAGTCCAGCAAGGCAGGAAGTTCTTTAGCAGACAGTCGGAGCTAGTTTGGCATGGCTGTGTGAAGCTGGGGTGCAAACTTTGTCTCCTACATTGCATTTCTCTTGTGATGCCTTCTGGTTGTGGCAGACTTTCTGACCTTCTGTGCTTGGGTGGTTGCTGCTACACAGACAGGAATGTGGTTCTTGGAGTTGGAGTTAACTTGACAGTTTGTTAGTGAGCGGTGGGTGACTGAGGTGATGTTCTTTGGTACCTCAGAGTTTTCATCAACCGTTGGCCGTGAGAGACTTGCTCGTTCTGGGTGGTTGTTGAACAGGTGCTTGTCATCTCTGATGTGGTGTACCAGGTGATCACCGGCCTTCCGTTCAGTCGCTGGTCACAGCGAGCATGACTCAACTTTGTGGTCATCCATGTTCAGCTTTCCTTGAAGGAACTCTTTCATTTGTCTCATGACTTGTTCCATGTCGTCTGAGGGTAAGCGGTCTTGCTCTTCTGCATACTCAGCACTGTGCATGTCTGAGTGGTGCTGAGGTGGGTTTTGTTGTCGCTTACCCACACGAGTTGCTCTTGGATGAGTCAGGCGATTACCTTTGGATGTCTGGTTAGGTTTCCAGTTGTTCTTATCTTTTGGGTTTCTTGAGAAGCGTGGCTGTTCCCATGGATTTTTCCAGTGGCTGGGCTGAAAGCTGTCGTGGACATGGGGGTCACGTTCTCTGTGCTCTTGATGGAAGACTCTGGTGTCGTGATGCCACTGGGTGTCGTCCAGTGCAAGGCTTGAGTCTTTGGTTACAGAGTTCAAGAGTGTGGATGTTTTGTTACCTTTCTTTGAGGCCATCTTCTGCTTGTTGTAGGCCTTCTGTGTTAGGTCACGCAACTGTTGGATGGTCATGGAGCGTGGACAGGCCATGACGCCAAGATGGTGGCTGACTCCAGGGTGCAGATTTCTTACAAAGAGGCTTTTGAAGTTCACATCCTCTTCAAGGTCAGGTTCGTTGTGTGCACCAAAGTAGGCTTGACGGAGTCGGTTGTAGTAAGCTTGTGGAACCTCTTGTCGACCTTGTTTGATCTCCAAGGCAGTTAACAGTCCATGTTCAGACTCAGGGTCTGTAAACTCTTTAATCAGGACCTCACGAAGTAGCTGGTAGCTTGACTTTGTTTGACTGGGCTGTCGATCTAGGAAGTTTCGTACCTCAGGACTTGACGTGGCTCTTAGGAGGTATAACCTGTCTCTGTCAGTCACATGAGGTCTCATTTCCAGATGAAATTCGATATCTTGCAGGTAAGCCTGGATGTCGTGGCCCTCTGCGGAGTTTGGGTTGAACTTGCTGATGTTTTTAGACAGCTTGTTGAGGTCTTTGATGGTCATCCCATGTGCAGCTCCAAGGTCTGCTTGGATGGGAGGTATTCTTTCGTTGGCAGGAAAGGGTTGTGTGGCGAAGGCAGGTGAGGTTTTGGGTTGTGGCCCTTCGCGCCTTTCGTCATATGCCAGTTCTTGGACGTGGGACTCTGCTCTGCTCAGCAGTGGTGAGGCTGAGAGATGCTTCTCTTTTCTTGGCTCTTGTTTCAGCTCATAAGCATCTTTGAGTTCTTTTCTGACCATGTAGAGCTCATCGTTGGTATCGTCTAGTTGTTGGGTCAGATTGTCCATTTCAGTTCTATACCTTTCAAGGTGGTCTTTCAAGGTACTGATTTCAACATTCTTGTTTCTGATGTCATTCTTGGCTTTCTCTAGTAGCTGTTCGGCATACTGGAGTCTGTTTACCAGGTCTTTCTGGACAGCCTTTGAATGTTGTTGGTCGAGCTGCGCTGCTGCCAGGGCTGCTTGGAGCTTCTTAACTTGTTCCGTTGTTTCCTGCTCCCTCTCGTTGGGTGCTTTGAGTTGATCTTGAACTTTCACTTCCAGCTTGTCTATGCGGCGTTGAGCACGTGTCAGCTCCTCTTGAAGGTGGGTGATGTGCTTGTCGCTCAGTTTCAGCTGGGTTGTGAAGGCGTAGCTTAGGGAGCTGGTGATTTTGACTAGCTCCTCGTGGTTGTTGTTCTGGCTTGAATCTTGTGTCAGGAATCTTCTCAGGATTAGGATTATTATTAAAAATAATAACAGTTCAAATGTCTTGGGGGTGAGGCTGTCTGTCATGCCTCTCAGCCAAGTGTTCACATCTTCCCCATGGGCAATGGGGTCTGCAGTCTGCGGCATGTTGGCACGCTGGGGAGAAGAGAGACTGACACAGATCTGTGTGGAGTAGAAGCCTATGTGTGGTGGGACAACTAAGTGTGGAGTCAGTGATTGTGACCCACTAGTGAAGTGTGGTGATGATTGTGTTGGTCTCGGGGTGTCTAAGTAGACTAGGGATGCGAAGACTTCATCACTTCTAATGAGGAAGAGGAAAAAGAGAGAAAAAGGTGAAAAACAATTCAATGAAAAGAAACAATTCCTTTTCGGTTTAGAGAAAATTATTTTTTTTTCAATTGAATGTGGTTATCAAGAAGGTAAACAATATTATTAAATCTCTGTTTTAGACAAAAGAATGCAATAATAATGTTGATATCTCTTTTCTTAGTCTGACAGGATTGACACCGTACACCTTACAGTTGGGCCGCTCACCAGGGAGGCTGCGAAGGCGACAGTTGTTCAACACTTATCTCTATTAAATTGATCTCAGCGTTGGATGAGATGCTAAAATTTGGATTGCGTTTCCAAATGTAGGGAGGTTAGGAAGAACGAAGGAGGGGTTGATTACAATCAAATTCATAAGGATGATTCGTCTTCTTCGACAAGATTATGTATTTCATTCACATAGAATTGATTGATGGTTCTTACAGGTCCCTACGCATGTGAAGAGTAAAGAGGAAAGAAAGCAGGAGAGAACAGGAGAAAAGGGAAGGAGACTCAGTAAACTGAGTGGATCGTGTCCACTAGCAGGCTCTGATGCTGTTATGCTCAACTACGAGTAGAGTGTTGTTTTAGTTGCTGCACAACTAATCAAACAAAAATAAAATTTGAGTGAAAGAAAGTTGTCTTTCTAATTTATTTGAACTCGTAGTGAGGGATAACACTGTCTCCTATTAGGGCTCAGGTGTGTCGTTGCCAAGCTAGGATATACAGAGGAAAGAGAATGGTAAGTAAAGTAAAATTAAAAAGTAATAAATGGGCAAAATAAGTAAAAATGAAATTAAACAAAGAAGGAAATCAGTAAATAAAACAATAATGGCTAAGTGTATAACCAAACAGGAAGAAAAGAGGTAAAACGCAATAAAATAATGAGTAAGTATAAGTCTGAATAGAATTTATTGATAGGTAATAAAATCAGTTAGGTAGAATAAGTTTACTTAAACTTTAAAAGTTCAAGGCTTATTCGTACCTAAGATGATTAGGCATAAGAGGGAATACTAGAAAATAATGATCATATGAAATGATCTGAGGGGGAAATTTGAATGATTCCAAATAAATTTAATGTTTAATTAAATTTGGATTTGGCACAATTAATAATTGTGAGTCAGTATTTCCCTTTCTAGTAAAATAAGATAAAGTGGTAAGAAGTGAGAAAAGGGAGGAATAAGAGAGAGAAAGAGACCAACAGGTGTATTAGTTTAGATGTTTAAAGGGTTAAATCACTTTATCGTTGCCCAAACAGACACTGCATTCAACCACTGGATGTTAATGCTAACTGCTAACCTTTGAGGCTAAAGGCTTTAGCAGAGACTTCAATGTAAACACCACCGTTTCGTTAGCTTAGCAACACCGTGGGGTTTGTTTACAATAGCGTCGCTGTGCTGCGCGTGCGCAGTTCAGAGTTGCTTCGGAAGTAGGCTAAGACTTCCGTGTCACGATCGTAACTATGGCAACCAATTCACTCTAGTGTGTGAGCATGTGAATAGTTGCGCTGATCTCTCCAACAAGCTACAATATGCAGAACAGCTCCTGGAAAAGGCAAAGGCCGACTTTAGAGGCAAGAACAGCAGAATTAAAGCCCTTGAAACTCACTTGGATGAGTCAAGGAATGAGATAAGCCGTCTATCACTACAGCTGGACTACATAAAAGAGGAGTTCGACAGCATCAGAGAGGAACTCAGACATGCCTACGAGCTGCGCCCTGTGCCGACAAGGACACGACGGGCACCAGTCTCACCCCTGCCGAGCAGGACCGGGTCCCCTGTTCCTGGACTGACACGTGATAAAAAGGGGGAGGGGCAGTGCCGAAACATTTACCAGCTCCCTCTGAAGAACTTTACCTCACGAAAAAGCTAAAAGAACCTGCTCCAGCCAGCCACAGATCATCGCATGGCTTGGACCTCAAAGACCTCGACAAGTTCACCAGGAACATTGGCAAATTCACCCCAAGTGTGCCAGGTAGCCAGGATGTCCAAGCTTATCTGCAAGATATCGATTTTCACATGGAAATGAGACCCAATGTCGCTGACGAAGATACACTCTATTTGCTCCGAACAACATCCATCCCTGAAGTGCGCAGCTTCCTAGACTGGCAGCCTGCTCACACAAGGACTGATTACCACCTGCTCCGAAAAGCCCTCACTAAAGAATTCGCTGACCCTGAGTCAGAACAAGGACTAGTGGCTGCCCTGGAGACGAAACAAGGTCGTCATGAATCTCCTCAAGCCTACTACAGCCGACTCCTGAGAAACCTTCATCCTGGGGTAAGCCACCATCTTGGCATCTTTGCATGTCCGCGGACAATGAGTGCTCAGTAGCTGTGAGACTTGTTGCATAAAGCCTACAGCAAACAAAATATGGCCTCGCCTCAGGGTTCTGGACAATCCCTGTCCACCCCGATGACCAACACAAGCTGGCTTTCACCTTTGGCAATCGACAATACACCTTCACACGGTGCCCCTTTGGCTATGCCAACTCACCAGCAGAATTCAACATCTTCCTGAACAAAGCATGCCCTGATGCCAGAACGAGAGGCAACCTTGTTTACGTGGACGATGTTCTTCTGAAAAGCTCAAATGTGGCAAACCACCTCAAAGAAACCGATTACGTCCTGAACCAGCTGACAACAGCAGGAGCAAAGATCACCCTCC
>NW_015635038.1:0-533 GCF_001515625.1 Sinocyclocheilus rhinocerous | reverse complement strand
CCAGACAGCAGCTGACCCCGGGCTGGGTTTCAGTGAGCGGGAACTGCAGTCGCAGAGTGGATCCGGGCCGCGTCAGTGGAAACGAGTGCGCGTTTTTTTCTGGAGTTCAAAACCACGTCCATGGAAACGAGTGCATGTTTTTTTCTGGAGTTCAGAACAGAAGACATCACAATCGAGGCAGATACAGACTGTACGCTGTTATCCTCAAAAACCTCACCAAGGTATGTCACACCATGTGATCAAACTATTCTACTAATAAATGAATTTCTTATTATGTTGTGTACTCGATAACAAAAAGGTTTGGTGTTTTTATTGCTCCTTGGAGCGGTGTTGGACTGTAATTATAATGTTGGCGAACACTTAGGCCTATGTTATCAGAGGACTTGCTAACATGAAGAAAACGTCCAGAGATCTGTAATTATACGCAATTAACAAATTTGAACTTAATTACTTAATTTAATCTTTAGTAATTTTAACTACTTCTATTCAATTTTATTGTTTAAGATTGCTGCGTGGTAATAGTGATGAGCTAG
>NW_015635037.1:1241408-1243167 GCF_001515625.1 Sinocyclocheilus rhinocerous | reverse complement strand
TCACACAATCTCACTAATTTGTGCACGCTTATTCTTAAGCAGACCATGTCGATCGTGGATCAAATCGATCCATCATCGTTTCAAAGCACATAAAATATCTGAATGTGCTCTCAAGCTTGAAAATGGATGCAACGTTAATGTGCTTTGATTTGATTCGTAGCATATCGACAAGCTTTATATGCATTAAAACATAAGCTACATTTATGCTTTCAGAAACTTAACAAGATCAGCAGAATTAGAGGCTATTGCATGTCTAGCCGTGTATTCAAGATAATCCCAAACGTTTTTCCTATAGTCTTTGAGTTGGTATTCCTGGGAGAAAATATGTAAAACTGTTCATCTGCAAACTGCAATGCTTGGGATTTAGAGCTCCAAGCTGGCTTTCTGTAACCAGTTTCCTGCAATCCATGCCAAGAATGTGAGGAGCAAAAGCTCTGGAAACTGCCGCTCAGAGCAGATGGAAGTGACAGCATTACACTGTACATTTCTTCAAAGGTAAAGCAACTGGATTTGGGGACAGATGGTGGGAGGCCAAACCAATCTCAAGTCTCCAAAATAAAGAATTAAGTCATTAGTGAATACAAAATTATTTGTGAATTTTCCTCTTTAGCTTTTTGGTAAATGTCAACATTTCTTTCCACATCATGACGTATTAGAATGACAAATTAAAATAAAATTTTGTGATTTCTAATGGTGTATCCAGAAGTTTTTGACTGGGATGGCCAAAAAGGCGCACCCTACCCGTTAAGGGTGTGCAGCGAAGCCAGTATTTGTATCTGTATTTGTATCTGTAACAATCACAGAATTATTCGTATCTGTATCTGTATTCGGATAAAACAGAATGTAGGCGGAGCTTAAACCAGAACTTTGTACAGTTATATTTGATAAGACCGTTACGTTTATGGTTTTACAGCCTATTTTCTTTCGTAGTTATCACTGAACAAATATGCCGTGTTTAACTAAAATAATTATTTATTTATGATTATAACATTTATTTAAATATCTTCTAACAGTCGGAGCCGATTTCCTTGTATAGGCAGTGCTTCGAGATGTAGTGCGGTTGTGCTTCGAACAACGTGAGTTCGAGTCCCAGCTTGGGGACCTTTCATGATCCAATAAATACATTTAAATTTAAATATCTAAATTAAAACAGTAAGGGTTCCTATGCAGTTTAGAAATATGGAAATTGATTTAAGTCATTTCTAGGAAATGCATGGAAAAATGCAAATTAATGCAACTGCAACACTGCTATTTTATTTGCGCTTATTTAATTCATAAACTCATTTAAAGGGGTCATATGATGCCATTTCAATTTTTCCTTTCTCTTTGGAGTGTTACAAGCTCTTGGTGCATAAAGAAGATCTGTAAAGTTGCAAAGACTAAAGTCTCAAATCCAAAGAGATATTCTTTATAAAAGTTAAGAGTCAGCCACGCCTACCTAAAACGGCTCGTTCTAACACGCCCCCACATACCTACGTCACGATCTGGGAAAATTTGCATAACGCCGCCCAAATGTTCACAAAAAGAAAGAAGGCGTAACTTTTATTCTCACTGTAGTATGTTGCCGCTGCCGCCATGTCCTGAAGACGCTGTGTGCTTCGTTGTGAAAGCGAAACTACTTTGTTTGGCCTTCCAAAAGAGGACGATATCCGCTTCGTCATGCCTAGAGCTGATCCGTGCTGGTCGCTGAGACAATACATCAACTTTGCGCTGTGGATCGCAAGATCGGCTTTCACCGTGGACGAAGAGGAGTCCAGCC
>NW_015635037.1:1241085-1241340 GCF_001515625.1 Sinocyclocheilus rhinocerous | reverse complement strand
ACAAAATAATGTTCTTTTTAGGAACATCATATGACCCCTTTAACTACTTCACACACTTGTTATGCATTGTAATTTTAGAGGTTTATGTAAAACAACATGATTTCCTTTGGCTCACCGGTTCCTGCGCAGTTTTAAAAAAGTATTTAACTTAAGT
The DNA here is from genome assembly GCF_001515625.1 of Sinocyclocheilus rhinocerous. NCBI lineage: Eukaryota > Metazoa > Chordata > Actinopteri > Cypriniformes > Cyprinidae > Sinocyclocheilus > Sinocyclocheilus rhinocerous. The sequence goes on along the minus strand of NW_015635037.1, from coordinate 1,241,186 downwards.
AATTTGCAGGTCTGGAAAACCTATGGGGGAAAAAAAAGAACAGAGTATGGAAAAAAAATTGTGTTTCGACTATTTGCCCTATTCAGTGTTCTAAAATATAA
>NW_015635037.1:1231886-1240826 GCF_001515625.1 Sinocyclocheilus rhinocerous | reverse complement strand
AATTCAAGGCACACATTTTCATTATGCAGAATAAACAAGTATTTTTTGAACTTCACTAAACAAATGTGCGTGTGCCACGCAAACCAGCAAAAAATAAGGAAGCAAACATGTAGGCCTAGTAGAAAATGTATCTGTATTTAAGTTGATTATTAGCCTACTCTTGACAGAGAGCTGGTTTGATTTTTGAGAGACAAGAGACGGCAACGTGGCTGTTTGATTGGCGATCACGCTGTGCTTATTCATTCATGTATCATATCGTAGCCTATAAGGTTTAAATCATTCATTGCCTTTTATATATACACAAATAGTAGAACGTGTATGATGTATTATTTTAGGTAATATTAGGTCTACTCTTGCCAAGCTCTGATTTCTGAGAGATGCACGGAGTGGCAACAGCAATGCGGTGTTTGATTTGTGCTCTTTTCATTCATAAAGTTTACATTCATTCACTTCACACACTCATTATTGCGTGAATTTAGAGATTTGTGTAAAATATCGCGCTGATCCCCTGGCTCTAGCAAACACCAGACTGTGCTGCAGCCTCAGCCGAATACGGGCATAATTATTCGTTATACTTTATTCGTTTTTGAAGCCATTATCCGTGCAGTTCCGAATAAAGTATTCGGCTTTGGGCACACCCCTGCTACCCGAGTAGGAAGATTTATGAATCTTATGGATTAAATGACACACATTTAGTGATCATTTGAACACAACTGAATTAATTCAAGGCGTACATTTTCATTATACAGAACTCTTTACAGAAAGTCTTTTTTGAACTTCACTAAACAAATGTGCGTGTGCCACGCAAACCAGCAAAAGATAAGGAAGCAAACATGTAGGCCTAGTAGAAAATGTATCTGTATTTAAGTTGATTATTAGCCTACTCTTGATTTATTCGTTTTTGAAGCCATTATCCGTGCAGTTCCGAATAAAGTATTCGGCTTTGGGCACACCCCTGCTACCCGTTACATCCTCCAACATCTGTCACTGTTTTCTTAATAAACCAAAATTCCAGCTGTATGTCAGTGGATATCAGCAGCATATCAGAAGCAGGGAAACAAAAAGCTATTGATTGAGTAAACTGCATGTCTGGGAGCCACGCACACTGATTTCTGTTGTCGCTTTCTACCACTAATGACAGCCGCAGTGACCACTCAGTAAAAGCAACAATTTTCAATGCCCGATCTTCACTCATTATAACACATAACAAAATGAAAACCCCATATTTAACCCTAATTCTGTCATTATTTACTCACCCATGTTGTTCTAAACCTTGAGGAACACAAAACAAGATATTTGAAAGATGTCGTTTTGTCAAGCATTCTAAAAAAGACAATGGGATTTAACATTGTTTTGGACTCCCCTGACTTTCAGTGTATATACTCTACACACTGCTTCCTGCTCTGATTTAAACGCTGGAGATTAGATATGGTTTTATTGATGGTCCCACCTCTGACTAACCGAATAAAGTATTCGGCTTTGGGCACACCCCTGCTACCCGTTACATCCTCCAACATCTGTCACTGTTTTCTTAATAAACCAAAATTCCAGCTGTATGTCAGTGGATATCAGCAGCATATCAGAAGCAGGGAAACAAAAAGCTATTGATTGAGTAAACTGCATGTCTGGGAGCCACGCACACTGATTTCTGTTGTCGCTTTCTACCACTAATGACAGCCGTAGTGACCACTCAGTAAAAGCAACAATTTTCAATGCCCGATCTTCACTCATTATAACACATAACAAAATGAAAACCCCATATTTAACCCTAATTCTGTCATTATTTACTCACACATGTTGTTCTAAACATGTGGAACACAAAACAAGATATTTTGAAAGATGTCGTTTTGTCAAGCATTCTAAAAAAGACAGTGGGATTTAACATTGTTTTGGACTCCCCTGACTTTCAGTGTATATACTCTACACACTGCTTCCTGCTCTGATTTAAACGCTGGAGATTAGATATGGTTTTATTGATGGTCCCACCTCTGACTAAATCACAGGTTAAAATTTTGGGGTGGCCAATCGAGTTTTAGGCACCTATCTGAACATCTCTTTGGTGATTTTCCTCATTCTTATTATTAAATACATTTGTAATTTACTGTAAGGTATAACATTTAAGGTTGTGTGAGTAGCATGTTCTCAGACTCAGACTCAAATGAAGCAGAAATTATAGAGGCGTCCATTTGTATCCTATTTTAATGAAGTGACTAAACACCGCCTCAGGCTTGGATCTGAAGAGAACAGTAATGAATCAATTACATGGAAGAATAGAGAAAAAAAAAAACACTTAACATGGTGCTAATGCACTTCAGGTCCTACTTGCACAAAGTAGATGAGGAGTCCATAAACAGTGTTTTTTATGGAAATACTTTCTTGCTACATGATGCATATTGTTATTCCAAATAGTTAAATTTAACACCAGCAAAAATGTAAATCCAATCAAAAAACACCACATAAAAAAACACCTTTGGGCTTTTGCAAACTTTGTGAGTGCATTGCATGTTGTAACACTGATAAATATAATGTAACATTTAAGGTTGTGTGAGTAGCATGTTCTCAGACTCAGACTCACATGAAGCAGAAATTATAGAGGCGTCCATTTGTATCCTATTTTAATGAAGTGACTAAACACCGCCTCAGGCTTGGATCTGAAGAGAACAGTAATGAATCAATTACATGGAAGAATAGAGAAAAAAAAAAACACTTAACATGGTGCTAATGCACTTCAGGTCCTACTTGCACAAAGTAGATGAGGAGTCCATAAACAGTGTTTTTTATGGAAATACTTTCTTGCTACATGATGCATATTGTTATTCCAAATAGTTAAATTTAACACCAGCAAAAATGTAAATCCAATCCCAAAACACCTTTGGGCTTTTGCAAACTTTGTGAGTGCATTGCATGTTGTAACACTGATAAATATAATGCATCACTATTTTTATCAAATCTGTCCAAACTGATGCCTATTCACTGTTTGTGAACATAATCTGAAACCATCAACTGCAAATTCCAAAAAGCATTTGATATCTTACATCCATATTATTACAGATGTCATCCAGATGTTTTTCTTCCCATTGATCAAAAAGTAATAGTGACTACCTACTTTTTAACTATTTACTGTTTAACTTTGTCTGATGTTCACCCTCAAATGCCTTATGGAAACAAAACATGTCTTGTAAAGTAGAACTAATCTGAATAGTCAATGTAAAGTTCCACATCTTTCCATCATTCTTCAGTTTGTCTTTTACCAACTTTCCTCATATAAACAAACCTATCCGTTTAACACTACATTAACAGCATTTTAACACGAGTGAAAGCTGTTTCAATAGAACCACAGCAACAACAAAAAAATTAATAAAAATAAAAAATCTAGATAATACTGAGGATATTTTGAAAGGGAAAAATTCTGGCCACTTAAAAAATAGAAATGTTACAGGAACATTTTTATCCCTGGATCATTAGAGAACGCTCAGGGAGTTTTCCACTGAAACAAAACACAGATGGCTTTAGAAATTGATGTGCTTACAAACAAATGGGCCATGAACGTTGTGGTTTTTAAAAAAAACTGTGTATATATCTGTAATGCTGAGAAGGATGATGTATAAAAACATACAACAACCCGTAAAACCAATCTCACGTGTGATATTTCCACAAGCGTTTAGCCATTTTATCCTTCCTGTGTAAGACTGTAAATAGCATATATTTCCATGCTGGTGTTGATTGGTTTACACAGGTTAGTGCTAGTTTGGTGCTGGTCTAGCTGGCAGACAATTTAAGAGGAAAAGCTTCCGAAATACAACATAAACCAGCAATTATGGTGCCTCTTTGATCCTAAATTCCACTGATTTTATCCTATGTCAAAAGTGAGAAACAAATCAGGATTTGTAAAGCCAGAAACTGAAATGAAAATAAATTCGTATGCGTACAACAAATGAAGGGAAGGTGTACAAACCTTTTGCAGCACATAAACCAGAATTTAATTAATTTAACATTGTTTATGAAAATGTAAAGATAAATAGGCAATCAATCAAAGTATGCATTAATACAATTATATGTGCAAATTTGCAGTATTTTAAATACTTTGTGAAAATTACATTATGAAAATAATTCATTTATATTAATGATTTCCTGAAAATAATAATATAACATTTTCCAAGAGCATATTTTGCCATTGATGATGATTGTTGCACTTCTTCTGAACCATAAATAGATATTTGTAGGCATTTTGTAGGTTGATGTGCTCGTATACATTGTGCTTGAATTTAAGATGAACTTCAATAAAGCGGGATGCATTTAGAAACTTATCTACTCTACTCTTATCTACCCCAACTGACACTCACAAACATTAATTTTCACAGAGTTCCAAACTAAACTTATGATGATGAGAACAAAATGGAATTGAGAATGTGACGTTGCATTTATAATGCTAACCATAAAAAAGACAGACTGACATGAGCTCAATACATACAACCAACACTGAAATTTAACTACCCCCAATCTAATATTAATGGAAAATATACATGCATACATAAACTTATTAATGATAGCCTTCCCTATGAATGCGTCAAAGCACCTCGTGTTCTTACTTTCAGTGAATACATATTTGATAAGGTAGACGGTTTGAATAAACTCAATTAGAATGAGCTGCTAGCCACTAATGATCACAGGGACATGCAGTGGATTCACTGCGGCGCCCGGTTCGATTGGTGCATTACTGCAAGCGGAAAGAGAACATAAAGTTCACTCACTGCTAATCAAGTGTCTTGATGCATTGGGTTGAAGCACCATGATAATTAGCATAATTTGTCACAGTGCCGTTAGATTGCTCTACATGGGTAGTAAGCTGTGTGGAACAGCACTATGATTACTTGTTCATTCTGAATTGTGTTTTTACAATTGTGGTTGTGGGCAGTTGAAGAGAAAAAGGTGCCGAAAGGGTTTTTTAAACAGCAAAAATTAATCCCAGGTGATTTGAAAAGCATATACTGTCAAGTGATGCTTTGCAAGCTAAAAACCAAATATTATTGTACTGATAACGTCATTTTTTTTAACTGATTCAAATAATATCCTGACTGCATTTCCCCTTCTCTCTCTGACTGGTTTACATGCTATATGCCTCAAACAAAACGGAATATCTTTCAATAATCTAAAGCCACCCTAGTAAAAAAGTAATATATTTAAAATATATGTATTTCATATTAAATATAGTTCAAACATATTAACACTGACATATCGCTTGAGACTTACTGATATAAAAGTTATAATTAAACTTTATTTGGAGTACTACTTGTACACAATGCACATTTCTTAATATTAAGCCTAAAATGTATTTTAATGTCACTATTGATGAGGATTGTATGATCTTTGAATAATATCAGTCTTTAAATGCAAGATATTTAAATTATACTTGCAATAGTTCCACTTTAGCACAATCAAATATACTTCAGTTCATCTTCAGTTTGACATCAGCACTGGGTGCAGACTGTGCAATATTATTCTGTTGCTTGTCAGATTGTATGAAGTGACCACAGTAAGTTTTTGGGTAAAAGCCATAACAGATTGGGACATAAACTGTAATTTAAGCCAGACTGGACTATACACATTTTGCTAAGAGTTTGGCCATGATTTGTCAACACTAACTGTGCTTTTTAAGCCACCAATCTTTGTCCATACTAAAATACTGATTTGCATGCAACATTGAAACTGCAATAATTAAAAAATCTAATTTTAATGTAAAATATAACATGAAAGATAAAAATTGAATGTAAAATAACCATAAAAAATAAAAATCTAAAGGTTTGTCAGTGGTGACCTACCAAGTGATTGCAGATGGAAATGAGCTATTGCTAAATCTGGTACAATGCATTAAATGTAAACATTTGTGTTACTTTAATGGATGTGTTTGGCACAACACAATCTGTAGTGAGCTCTGACAGTCTCTCTCTGTCATTGTTTCTGTCCTGCTCATAACACTGCGTTCTCTCTCTGTCTCGTACTGCTCCCTCTGCAAGTGTCCCAAGCATCAGGTCTGAATGAATAGAGTGTTGTCCTTCCTTCAATCTGTCAGTCATGCAAACACACTCACATATACAGATACACAAAGAACACTAGTCCTAGGAGGATACTTTTTTAAAATTCTAAAATACGAGCTCTGAGGTCAAAGTCTGTATAATTCAAGAGGAGAGACTGTCTGCTTGGAACCAAAATAAAAACACGACTACACACACACACACAGTATATACAATGGGAGTTAGTTATGTTATCCCCCACAACATCACAAAAATGACCTACTGTAGCTTTAAATTTGCCTAGGCACTAGATTTAGTAATCTGCAGAATGAATAGAGTGTTGTCCTTCCTTCAATCTGTCAGTCATGCAAACACACTCACATATACAGACAAACAAAGAACACTAGTCCTAGGAGGATACTTTTTTAAAATTCTAAAATACGAGCTCTGAGGTCAAAGTCTGTATAATTCAAGAGGAGAGACTGTCTGCTTGGAACCAAAATAAAAACACGACTACACACACACACACACACACACAGTATATACAATGGGAGTTAGTTATGTTATCCCCCACAACATCACAAAAATGTGCTACTGTAGCTTTAAATTTGCCTAGGCACTAGATTTAGTAATCTGCAAGGTTGAGACATACATTACAACGGTTAATCAGAAAAAAAATTAGGTTCCACCAGCACTCAACCGGCACCGCTGAGGCTTCCTGTGCAGTGTGTTGATCAGTTTTACATTTTTTGTCGGTTCACTCCTAGGGCAAGTGTCAGTAAAATGAAGCATGACACATGGTATCGTGTTTTGGGGTAAATGATCCATGTAATAGCTGAGAGGGATAAAAGAGTCTGTTCTGAAACCCAGGTTTAGGGCTGCTTTATACACCCTCAGGTGTCCATATGTATAAGAGTACTTAATGCACACTAAACTAAATGATCTCTAGAAACGATAGTCACATATTTTAGTTTTAAGATGAATTATTCAATGAGCTATTTCTAACACATTTTTTCAGCAGCAGCAGAATTGAGACTGATTCACTGGTCTGACAGTGAAGAGCTTGTAGTGAACTAATTTGTTTTTAAAACCTATATTTATTTTATATCCACATGTCACCTGTTAAAGTAAGCAATGATTTTGGCTTTCTGAGCATCTTCCTCTGGGGATGATGAGGCCTAAGGAATTGGGTATGACATGTTGCTAAAAATGCCAACCCACTCACAAACAGTTTGATCTGAATGGCCTTTGAAGACAAGCTACACAGGAGACAAAGTTTGAGAGTAAAACCTCGAAGATGATCCATGGGTTCTAAGGTGATGAAATTACAAATGCAATAAGCAACCAATAAATATTCTTATTGAATAAATCAATTAAATTCAACTGGTGTGCGCTCACAGGTGTGTGGCACTTTCCACAAATTGCTTTCTCATACTTTTTAGCACTGTTTTCAGAACCAGTTAGTTTCAGAATTATGTTAGATAAAGTTATATATACATATATTAGATCAAACATATATACAGGTGCATCTCAAAAAAATTGGAATATCGTGAAAAAGTTATTTTTTTGTAACTTTCAAAAAGTGAAACTTTCATATATTCTAGATTCATTACATGTAAAGTAAAACATTTCAAAAGTTTTTATTTTTTTATTTTGATGATTAGAGCTTACAGCTCATGAAAGTCAAAAATCCAGTATCTCAAAATATTAGAATATTTACATTTGAGTTTCATTAAATGACCATCTCTACAGTATAAATTCCGGGTATCTCTTGTTCTTTTGTAGCCAAGTGGAGAAAATTAACAAAACTTAACGTTGAGCATAAATTGGGCGTGGGTCCTTTAAGATACTGGGTTTGCAACACTTGCTTTACGGCGCTCCAGCATGTAATACATGTGCGTGGATTTCAGTATGAGCAGAGCAGCGAACGCAAACTAGTGCTCTGAGTTTGGTGCCATTATTCTGAATTTGGCGAGGTAAATGTACATTCTTACAGAAGTTGTGAACGAATTGCATGACCTGTGTATGTGAGCATAGTATGTTAATAATAAATGTTTCACGTATCGTTTTTAAGGATGTTTATGGATTGCATGTGTGAGGTGGATCGGGTTTGATCACGTTTTGGGACATGTGCAAGGACTGGGTATGTACAATGAATATTAATGAAGTTTAATTCTTCTTTAAAGTCCAGTGCATTTGCCTGGTTGTAGTTGAATCTGTTACATTGGAATATGCATGTTAAAAAAACAGTTATGAGTGTTCTTAGAACATTTCATACCTTGATAAAATGATTAGAATGTATTAAAAGATTGTTTTTGTACTCAACATGTATTTTCATGAAAACTGTGGGGTTTAAAAGTAGGCTAATGTACTGTTTTCCTTTTATTCAAATATTAGCCTCTACCGTATTTTATTTTATTATATTTTACTCCATTTAATTCTAGTGCAATTCAGAAAGACTGAATTTTCCGATATCTGAACTTTTTTGAAGGTTGTGATTCTTCCTGTACTGAATTTATCAGATTTTGAAATCAGTGCTTAATCTCTTGTTTTGTCAAATAAGCACAACAGAGACATAAGATTTACTTTATTTTATTCATAATTTTTTATCTGTATTTACTCCCATCGATCGCTGTCCTTCTGAGAGACAGCCGTCAGAATAAAGCCCCTAAAAGATATTTTGTGTATCCTGTGCTGCTTCTTTAGAATCCATAGGCCACATTTTGGTACCAGGAGTGGGGTATCTGACTTTTGGAAGCCTATAGGTTATTTTTTTATTCATTTTGAAATACGGTAGAGGTGAAGATAGGTGCCAGTGGAAAACGGAGTGGAGGCTAACTTCCTGGGTGCAGTTGTCCAGCAAACAGACGTCGGCCGGCTGGAGGTGACCTGGTGAGGTGACGATACTGCTAGGTGAAAGGAAGAAGAG